>NW_028278695.1:0-225074 GCF_059751315.1 Micrasema longulum | reverse complement strand
TCCTCGGGGTTAACCAGTGGTCCCCTGAGTATGAGGCTTCTTTTATAATGTAAAGCATCACATTCGATGACTTCTTACTCCCAGGTAAAAATCCTAAGAAAGAAAATCGAATTAAGTCCGTCTCGTTGCGTAGTGATTGGGGCGTTCGCCTATCATGCTTGAGGGCCCGGGTTAGATTCCTAGAAATGTTCTCACGAAATATTGGTTTAAAACGTGGGTTTACCCTGCAATATTTTATTGTCTCTGAATTAGTATTTGAAACATAAGACTGATCTCTCGTTTATGTAACTGACGATCGAGATATTTAATTGAACCGTAAATATAGTCAAATCAAACTACCCCTATTTAATTCACTGATTGTGACGCATCACGACATGACTTTAAATAAGCTTATTTTAAATGTTTTGTTTTATTTATTTATATATACGCCCAATGGGCATTTTTAAGGACATATTTATGCTTAAAAAATATTATAAAGAAAAGTAGAAAGACATAATGGTATTTAGTAGATTTTATGGGAGTGGAAGCGAGAGACAGGTGTTTATTGAATTTGATTCAGTGATCGTTTGAAAGAAGACAACTTGTTATCAAAGAAATCAAGACTGTTATGTTTGTTGCAGACCTAAAAAATCTGGGCATAGGGGAATGAAACCTATAGTTAGTTTTATGGTTATCGGTATAAAAGAGTCAGTTTTGTCTGAGGTTTTTAGTTGGGATATTTAATTTTATTGAGCTCAGTAGTTCAGTTAGTTTTATAATGGTAACTTACGTAAACTCACCGAAATTGACCGACAGAATAAGAAATCTGAAAGCTATTCATTGACGACATAAGCTCAAACAAGAGAGCTGACATAAAAAGTATTTTTTTTATTATTTAAAATCTATCGTTTTTGTTATGCCTTCGTTGCATAAAGGGAGAATAGACAAATTCTCACAGGACAACAATTTGTTCTACGGTGGCGTAAAATATAACTCTTTTAATTTTCTTTAGCAAGTAGATAATATAGTTAGTTCCCTTGTGTTGTCACATTAGTTAATATTTTGTCGTATTAACATTTCTGTAAAAAACGTTTTTAAATCATTTAGTAAGTTTGCACTATACTTAAGAAGTTATTCCAGTTAACGTATCATTAATTTTTACGACTATAAAATGCAAAAAAAAAATTGGTTTTATGAAAAGTAACGGAAGTCAGTGATATAATATGTATATTTTATTAATTTTATTAAATCGATAACCGTCAGTTAATTTAGTGATTTATTAAAATATAACCATTGGGAAATTCAATGAAGTTCATCGACTCCTAATGGAATCAGACATAACTACATATTTATACCGATTTCATCACAAATATTGAATAATTTTTCGTTAGAAAACAAGTCCTTTGGAAAAGCGTTCCTTAAACTTATTGGCAGCGAACCTTAAAAGGACCTGTTTTTATTATTATTATTTCTAAAGAAATATTTGAGTTCTTATGATTCACCCAAATATTTAATTTTTAGGGCCATCTGCAACGAGTTGTAAATAACTCACTATTAAAAAATGGAAATAAAGTTGGAGTAGAGTGGGATTCAAACTACGGACCATTGGTCCGCGAGTCCGAGACACTAGCCACAGGACCACAACCTGATTTTTTGTATTTTTTTCTCACAACTTTTTTATTACACTACATTAGGAAAAAGTATCAAACATTGATATAAGAGTCCTCATTACTAGAAAAACATGTCTAAAAAGGATTATGCATGGTACAAAATTGAATTTATAATGTTTACATGTCGCATAAAAATCAATATTACAAAAACCCATGTCTGTATAATAAGTCGTGCTTTGATGCTCGAAATCCCCCGACTCTGTCAAACCAAATCATCAAAAGGGTCGAGAGTTTCAAATAGCGGGGTAAGTAGATGTTACGGAAATGGCAGCTTTCATAAAAGACCTAGGAGTGCGGCTAGGCGTAGAAGACGCCACTCTCAACAGTATGAAGGCTGTCTGGGGATCGAATATTTACTCAGTGAAAACCAAATGCCACCTATATAATGCCTGCATAATACCTATTCTTCTCTATGTATGCGAATCAAAACACCTCGCTGGGGCACTTAACTGCAAAATTCTGAGTTTTGAGAATAGGAATTTCAAGAATCTTGGGTGTGCGGTGGTTTGACTTTATGAGGAATGAAGTAATAAAAGAACGGACGCATCAAACTCCGGTGATGACTTTCATCAAGCTAAGGTGATATGGTTAGCTGGGCTATATAGTGCGGACGCCTCCTGAGAACCTTAACTATGCTTGCCTACTTTACAAGGCATTAGGTTCTCGACGTTCTGGACGTCCATTTCTGACTGTTTGTCGGCATTTTATGTCAGAACTACGTAAACCTGACTAAGAGGACGCACAGGAACTGGCAGCCGAAAGAGATGCATGGAGACTCTTTGTGGACACCATACGCTCCAACTAGGGAGCGGACATGGAATGCTGATAATGACATGTCACTTAAATATTATTTTTTTTTTCTATACTAATATGCTTCAGACAGATTTTGATTTGTCTGTTAAAATATTTTTTCATTATCTGTGAACTCAATTTTTCGAAGCAGCACATTAAACAATTTGGTAGAGAAATCATATTCGTACATTGGACATAATATTTTGTAATAGGGAGAAATATTCACATTAAATTATTTCTTGCCCTTCTTATATATTGTGTAATGAATTCATTCATACGAGTAGATACTGTGTGTCAATTTGCCCCGTATTTGCCTCACACACTGAAATGTTTCCGGACCTGCTTTTAACGAATTCAGGTTTAGCAACGTAAACTACCGGGTTCCTTCTTTTCAAAAAATTCTCTGGTAACGGAGTTACAATAATTTCAAAATATGATCTCGAAACCTAACAAAGCGTACTTTAACAAAAAAAAGGAAACTGGCAGATTACGTTGCCTAACATGAATTCGGAAATAGCAGATTCGGAAACATATCAAGTGTGTGAGGCAAATACAGGGCAAATTGACACACAGTACCTACCCGTATAAATTAATTAATTACATTTGATAAGCGAGGGTGTGCAGGAAATAACAACGTTTAATTATTAAGTTATTGACGAATGCTTCAAATGCATATATTTTTTGTACATTTTTCTGGTCCACGAACCACAGTTTAACGAACTCCTTTAAAATGTTTATCTCGATTAGCAGGATGGTACATTACAAGGTATTTTACTTAAATCAGGACCAATTAACTTTATAAACGGAATGTTTATTTGGGTCATTACACTCACGGTGTATAAAATAAGTTTTATTGAATGCCAAGATTAGATATAAATAATTATATCTATCAGAACTAATATTCGCGTCGCCACTATTACGTATATGAATAATATTTGCATGTATCAACCTGCAGAAGTATTTTAATGCGTTATGCATAATTTGTACGATTTTTCTTATTACTTTTCACATGACGCAATAAAATTTATTTTCTCGAATTACATACATATCTGTTTAAAATTGAAAAATACTTTTGATTATTGAGTTTCAGATCCATATTATATAATCATTCTTTGATACATTTTTAAAAAAATTATATAAAATATTTTGACTTGACTGCTCTCAGATAAAAATCCTAAAAAATAAATAGAATGGAGTTTGAGGTCCTGAGTTTGATTTCTGGGAGGTTTATCGTAAAGGATTATTTTTAAGGTATTTTACATTGCAATT
Organism: Micrasema longulum; assembly: GCF_059751315.1. Taxonomy (NCBI): domain Eukaryota; kingdom Metazoa; phylum Arthropoda; class Insecta; order Trichoptera; family Brachycentridae; genus Micrasema; species Micrasema longulum. The sequence goes on along the minus strand of NW_028278695.1, from coordinate 221,364 downwards.
TTGTACTGTCCTGGATTGACACCTGAAGCCTTAATTTGAAGACTGATTACCTTATCTACTTATAACATATGATCGAGATACGCTAAAATGATTATACCAATCCAGTGACCTAAACACCATCATGGGTTTGATGATGATGATAAAATTTGTTTTCAAAAATTTCATAGCTGGTGAAAATATTCAGTTTTTATTCGAATCTCACCCCTAGTAAAATTTATTGTTGGCGATGATTAGGGCCGACGTTAGCCTACGTGAACTTACGTCGACCCTGCTGATCGCCAACAATAAATGCTACTAGGAGGCTGTCAGTAAAGGTTTATTTATTTTACTTTATAAGTTAAAACAACGGAAGCGTTATGTATATTTTCAAACATCAATGAGGAATTTCAGTGTTTCGGAAAATTGTATATAAAAAAATGATTTCTTACGCGTGGTAAAAATCAGAACAGTTTATTGTACCATAAAATTTCTCTAAAATGTAAATAAAATACGTCTCAATTTTTTATATAAATAAACTACTTTAAAACGTTATAGGTGCTGGTGCACACGTTTTTAAAATATTCAATCAATTACGTGTTGTGATGGAATTTCATTTTCCGGGTAGTTTAGCTTGTTTTGAAGGGTACGGGGTTCTCTTAAACGTTTGGATAATCTCGCCGACTTTAACTCGTGACGTCACGGGCGCAGCCGGTAAAGTTTCATAATGACATCATATTAAAAAATCATAGCGATGATAATAGGATGCATAAAAACAAATTTCATTAGAATTTTGCTTAGTTTGATAGTCTATCTATAAATAAATTGAAAAAAAACACTAAATTCTACAATATAATATTGTTATGAATGAGAACACAATTTGTTGACGTGAAATATGGTTATAACGGACAGGATGTTTAGAAGTATTAAAATACATACTGTTGCATTTTTATAGCTTTTTAATTGACAAATTCTTGTGTTTAATTGTAATAATCATTGCGAGTGATATTAAAGTCGTAAAATATAGGTACACATTTATGTAAATAACTAATTAATTATTTTGCGTTGACCCGCAACAATTGTTTGACTGAAATTGTAGCTATTGTACTGGTATCCAACAAAATCTTCTTTATTTTTTTTTATATTTATTAGTTTGCACTACGACAGACTAGGGTGGCCAATGACAGTAATAAAATACTTGATCCCCCGCACGGAAGGTTCCGAGTTCGATTCCCGGTGAGAACACAAAAATAAATGTGATTTTTCTTAAGCCTGGGAGTTCTGTGCTGCAATTCACCACTGAAATTGGATATCATGGCCTTTGTGGTGCAAAAAAAATTAACGAAAAAAAGAAAAAAAGAGAAAAATAATCTAAATCTTTTGAGGGATTAGGTATATCCGCAAAAAAAAACTTACGTCTTAAACCAAATGTTGTATAAAATGGAGAAATATAAGCATGTATTTAATTATATCTTGCCTTTCTCATAGTGTTCCTGGGATATGTTTAAAAAATATATTTTTTGAATGATTATTTTTTCAAAAAACAATTTATGTTAATATGGTTTAAGCCAATTATAACTACAAATCAAATGAATATGACGTACTTTTACATAAAATTGTACTGGACATCGTATAATTCACGCAGTATGCTGTAATGCACCCAATTAATCTCATCCAATATGGAAAAACGACTTGCGAAATATCAAACTATGTTTTTCTATTTGTCCATAATGAACGTAAGTGCAGCGTACATTACATACAAATTAACGTTAAATGTTGAATGCAAATTTGCATGGAACACAAACGTTCTAATGTTTAAAATTTGTATTATGAGAATCTGTTTGAATGCTTCTTAAATCCATTTGATAAATCATCTGATTTTTGGTATTTCATGATCTTTAAAAATATAATTTTACAAACTTACAAGTTTTTTTTTAAGCTAGTTAAACATACTAACTGAAAGTTCTTTTAATCCATGATTAAAATATCACATTTAAGTGTTAAGATTATACAATTTTGTTTAAAATAATATTTCGTACTTTTTCGTTTTGTTATGAATTAAAAAAAATACTTTAACAAAATCCATCATTAACAGGCACATTGTTTTATTAATCTCCTTAATTTTTTCACAATGTTAGGGAACAGACATTTGCGGCGCAACGACGATATGCCCTTAAAAAGGGAGCAACTGGATCCAAGATCTTCATGCTCGGAGCTTATCATTTGAATTATTAACATTTTAAAAATGAAAAACCAGTTCAGTGACATACTTCTTGCGTCGGCGATATTAAAACCACATACGTCCGTGTTAAATATAATGATCAGCAATATGTAAAATTGAAATGAAATAAAAAGGAACAGTTACCAGGAAGATTTCTTGTAAGGATTAACGCAATATGTTTGTCGAAAGGTTAAGAAAACGGGAATCTGCGCATCTTGGAATTTACCAAATTCAACATACAAATTTTAATTAAATTGCCATCATTAGTTACTGAAGGCTACTTAATTGATCCAATTAATTGAATATATGGCTCAGCGTATCTGAAATACTATACCTGAGTGTATCAGTTGCAGTTGATGGTAATAGCTGGCAACTTAGTTGCACTTTATAAAAAACTCCTAAAAAATATTTTTTAATAATATTAAAATATATTAAAACAGATATGAAGAACATTTTTGAGAAAGGAATGTGAAAGTATGGGCATTGTAATATAACTAAAATCTAATCATTATGGCATATTGAGTACAGGGTTTAAGACCTGTTATTTTATGGTTTGAGCGGCTACTTTGTCATTATTCGTACTTGTAAATACTAAAAAAATCGCTGATTTAACCTTTTAAAGCTATTTTGAATATGGAAGTCTAGGCATTTACAAAGCTTATAATCTGTCATTGGCTAGTATCACTTTACAAACTGTGTTACATTCACCATTCTGCATGTAGGTAGTTGACTCCCATGTTCATTATACTTGGTTTTGGATAAACATTCCCATGAGAGTCGGTTTCTCGTAAATAATGGAAGTATAGGGAAAACTAGCCAAATTATTGTTAAATCGGGGAAGTTTTAATTAAAATTGTATACCAACAGATTTATTAACTTAACATAAAAAGTTGCTAATTTGCGTTGAAGTGCAAATGTGTTTATACTATAAATCTCTTTGTGCTTAACATAGCTTTAAAAACTGCCTTAAAGTCTTTTCTGTCGTCTCAACTCCTGTGTGTCAATTCGTGTCAGGTCTGCAACCAACGCGTTTATGACATGAACTGCCGAAGCATGGCATAGTAATAATAATTTGTGCCATCACAAATATAATTGAATTGAATTATAACAGAAAATAAAACGCAACGTTTCTAATTTAAATGTGTAATATTATTATTTAAATACACTAAATAATATATTTAAACATAACAATGACTACTAGACTATTCGAAGGTATATTGTATCGGAGGCAAATTTAAAAAGCACCCGAGACATATTATGTGATGTCACCTAATCTCTACTTGTTACTTAAATCGGGTTTAAAAATAATATATGTACTACCTTTTACCCGCAGCTTTACTCACGTGTTATTATAACGAAGAAACTAGTTAATTAACTTTTTTTATGTTCAACATTAACAACTTTCCCGACGAAATTATAAAGTTTTTCGGAATAAAAAGTAGCCTATATCGAATTATTTCAATGAGAAAAGTAGGGAGTGAGATGTTTTTTATGGATGAAAAGTATCTTTTAACACTTGTCAGTTTTTCGGCTTTCGTTATGCAAAAAATCACATCGATCAGTTATTCCATTGCGACATGACGATACACAAACACCCTTTTACATCTATTATATTGGTACAAATTTATTAAATTGTACGACCTCTTATAAATCTCTGTCTTTGTGTAGCATTTTTCTATGAAATTACAAATATACATTTATGAATCAGAAGTGACGAAATCAATCTCTGATTATCCAAATCTTGTGCATGAATGTTTAATTGGGTATATTATTACAATATTATACTGACTTAATTTTCGAAAAAACCTACCGGGATATCAAAGCACTTAAGCAGTTTTCCATTTCATTATTTCAATGCAGTGATTAATTGATAACATAGTAATATGGTGTAAATAAATTTTAATTGCATTTTAATATTACATAATCGCATAAAAAATACTTTAAATAAACATTAAAATTCCCAGTACAGATGTGGGCGCTTGAATTAATGACTTTTTTACAGTTCTAATCGCCATTATTGTCATAAATGAACTAATGAATATGTCTAATTTAATTTAAAAAGGCGTTCACCTAATCTTTTAACTGTAACGGCATTGCTGCTGAGAAACTAGGGTTTGAGAAGTAATTTACAATTCAAAATTTTAATTATTTTCTACTTAAAACCACGTTTTTGTAAGTAAACGTCTTCTTGTCTCATTTTATTTGGAACTTAAAATGTATATTTGTTAAAACATAATTGAAAGTGATGAAGCATTATTGCAATAAACATTCATTAAATTTATAAAATCAAATGCATTAAAAATACATTTACATAATGATACTGTTTTAGTTTCTCTCTTTGCATCATTTTTTCACTTAAATTATTTATTGACAATTCTTGATGGAATTCCATTGTAATGATGTAATAATTTATATTTACATATAAGTTAGTAATTTAAAAAATACTTGGTACACTTCCACTTATTTATTTTGACCAATTAGCGCTTTCACCCTCTAATGGGCATCTTCAGACTAGTGAATATTATACAGTGTATGGATAATTTATATAATACTAAATATTATCTTAAGAGTAGGTACATTTAAAAATAAGTTGAAAAGATACAATACGCAATATTTCAATGGAACAGAGTGAGTCAAATTATTGAAATATGTGTTGTCGATGTACTTTAAGAGCAGATTCTATTATATGAAAAATGGTTATTGTTTTATTACAATGTACAGGGTCTAACTAAGGGGGCTAATAAGGGTGAGTTTTTGAATTCTATCTGCTGATCTATTAAAATTCTATCACTATTATTTTTTATCCTATTTATTTCTAAAATTTCCAATCTATCTAACTTTTAACCTTTATGTCCTACATGTAAATTTTTTTTTTTTTATGATTTGTAAAAATTATGTTTTAATTCATCTTTACATCAGTTTACGTTAACAGTTTAGGAGGGCAATACTTTAAATATTTGCAATGAATCTGATATCGGAGAAAAATCTGAAAACGTTTTTAATGTTATAAGGTTTGAAACAATTCAAATAAAATAACGAATGCTAGTTTTTTTTTTTTTGTAATTATTACGCGATACTTTTTTTATAATATTTAAAGGAAACACTAGAACTAAATCAATATGATGTACAATTTTCAGCACAATAAATGTATTCTTCAAATAAAAAAAGAAAATGTAATTGTATTTACCAATAGATAGACCATTCTTAAATTCATGATGTGTAATTTCGCTTAAAGCTTCATTTTCTCTATTCTAAAAGAAAGTGAATGAATCCCTTACTGAATATTTAAAAATGATCAATCGTAAATATTTTATATTTTTACGACTCCGTTTGATTGCATTATGATGACCACCAAAACATATTTTTATGGGTAGTTAAAAACGCTGATAGATCATAACCTGGATCTCTCGTAGCTTATGTAAATTGGTTGTTAGAGCTTTCTAAGCATTATATTGAGTAAATAAAATAACCTGTCGTAATTTATGCCATAAATTTTGGATACTAGACAATTTTTCCCGTTTCACTAAGAAGTAGTAAAATTCATATGTCCTTCACAAAATATTTTGTCGTTTTAGCGTTTTTTTTATCGGAGAAATTATGAATACTTTGAATTTTAGCGAGATTGAGAACAAACTTTGACTCATAACGGATCTTCAAATGATTCATCGACACATCATTTTACGTGAATACCTTCAACAGCTTTTTATCTTGAAATATTCTAAGGTCACTATAGACACCTGATGATACTTCAAATTTTAATATGTACGTTATTGACTTATTCAAATTTAATAATACGAATAAAGTACACCTTATAAATATTACAAACCTATATATTCTGACCATGCTTATGGAGTTTGGATTGGATAAATTTGATTCACAGATTTCTCTCCGAATAATTCGAGAGTTTACCTTATTTTGAAAAATAACATACCTACGCGTTTTAAATAATTATTAATGTTATAAAAATCTAATAAAATATTACCTATTTTTAAGAATACCAAAGCTTATAATTATGTTCTAAAATACGTTTTGCTTCCAACTGACATAATAACCTTATGACTTTCAAATATGGCGTCTAGCAGAAATACATTTTTATTCATAAAAGTTAACTAAAACTGAGAAAATCAAGATAAAAAAGAATATCATTTTTTTTTCCTGTAGTAAATACAATTATAATTATTGTTTAAAAACTTTTTTAACAGTTTTACTGGTTTTGTGCTCATGGATCATAGATTATTATGGTCAAAAAAATCAAAATAATCTTCAAATAATTTTCAACATTAATACTCAATACCTTTTTGTGGGCATTTTTTCCAATTCATGTTATAGCTTAATTTTAAGATGTATTTTTATAAAGTGTATTTTTGTAATTATATTTCTATGTAAATTAATACATGGAAAAATACAGAAATTTTTTTAAAAAAAAGTTTGATAAAAAATAGTACGAACGTTTAAATAATGTAGAAATATATTTTTATGCCTTTATATATTTATCATTCAGTTATTTTTTTTAAAAGATGAGAAATGTACAAACAACATTATTTTACAAAAATGTAAAAAAAATTAATACAAAATGCCCCAAAGAACTGCTAAATTAAAAATTTGTCTTCCCGTGTTAAGAAATTAGCTTTATTTATAGAGGAATAATTTAGAATACAAACTTACATTATTACTATCCATCGTTACTGAAACAATTAGTAGCATTCAATGTTCCGATCCCCAAGTGGTTGCGAAATAATGATCTGCTGTTCCTTGATCAGCACAGCACAAACCAGATCTTACATGCACCAATATCCCGAGTGTATCGTATTGTAAACTTAATACAGGATCTGGACTTTTTTGGTTTTAGTCTTTCTAGATTTAAATAATTACTAAAATAGACAAGATCTTGTCTCGAGGTAGTTATTATTATTTTATTATTTGTCCAAGCTTTAATTTCCTTTAGTTTTATATTGTACCGGTATGTACAATATATGTTGATTTTAATATGTTTATTGTAACTAAATGGACTGAATAATTCCATAAATAAATTTGGTTAAATACGAATTATAATAACTAGATAATTTGAGAAATTTATAATAGAAATTATAATTTTTGGACAAAATAAATATGATAAACCATCAGTACTGAAAAAAAATTAACAATTTGATTGACAGACTTTGGAAGAAAGGAATCTGAGAATTTACTGAGGATAGTAATCTAAATATTATGCTATCCCATAGAATCATTTAAAAATTTATTGTATTTTTGCATGTGCATATTTATTATGTATGTATGTGTGTATGAATATGTATATGTATGAATATGTGTGTGTATATGTATGTATGTGTATATGTATGTATGTAGAATAGATGCTTTATATTTAATTTTATTTTTACATTTAATGTAAACTGTACTTTTTTTTTCTTTTCTTCTCTTTTGGGCTATAACTGTTTTTCTATTTCTTCAATATTATTTTTATTTATAGGAAACATATTCGAAAACCATTTTTGCCGCAACAAACCAGTTTCGTAAAACAGGCATTTGCCCATATAGGAACCGATTGCAACATTAGGCATACTAATATTTCTGGCTTGCCGACCCTTCATATACTGAGCCTACTCCTAGTACAAGCAGAATTTTCCAGAGTGTTTTTTGTGCCATTTTTGTAAAAATGTATGCATAAACAAATAAATAAATAAATAAAATAAATAAAGGAAATTTTTTAGACTTAATTTTAAAAAAAAAACAAATGCTGCCTGGTTCTTTGACCGTTTATTCGATGCGTAATACATACATGTAATATGTCTCGTATGAACGAAATACCCGATCATTCTCATTCACCCCTTATAAGTAATACAATGGTATCTTACTCATAAAGGTGTTGTTTTCCATCTATCTTTTACGATGATTTAATGAATTCAGTGGCGTGAACAATGAACTCGATATCCGCTGGAAATACCTTGCGTAACAGGAAAACGCAAATCAAATTTGCTCGAATATCAATTACACGATAACACTTTATGAATGGATTTAATTTGTGAAGTCAGCATCCCTGGAAAGGAAGAAACGTGTACAGAATGGGGGGCGATTGTAATATATAGGAGTCTTTAGCCTTCTGAACCATTTATGAAGTCATTCGGTGTTTGTAAACCACAGACGTATTGTTCTGATCCCATGTATTATGTGTATTTACTAGAACTAATTTGCATCGTATGAATGGGACGTAATAGAGAAGCGAAACTCGTAGACCTCTGTAGTATATTGTTTATTATGGAATTCATTACAATATATTAAATGATAAATTGATTAATTTAAATCAAATCCATACCATATATTTCTTGATATTATCATCATTCTTTTTCCCCACCTAATGGTATATGCATTGGTACACCAATCGCAGGAAGGAAAAATTATAGGCCTTTTGCTTCAGGTGCCAGTTCTGGGATTACGAAATATTCTAGCGTAAAAACACTTTTTCAAATAAATATTTCAAACTAATATATCAATAAATGAATTCAAATTAAATCTAGAGTTTTTTTGAACAAGTGTAAAAACTACACTCAATTTTAATAAGTATGAATGTATTATTATTTTCTGTTTTTCTTTACTTATCCTATAAGTTTTTATTTCTGATGTACTCGTATATTCAAAATTATATAAATTCTAATAAATAAACAACTAAAACAGTGTAAGTCACTCTCCAAGCACAAAAGTTAGTCTCTTTTTTAGAGAGTTACAGTTACAACATTTACTACGAGTAGATGTATAAACGTAGATTATATTGAATTTAAAAAAAAGTTTTGTGAAATATGTATTTTTTTTTTATTAAAAAAATGTCAACCATATAGAAATCGAACCCGTGACCTCTTGAATTGTAGACAAACGCGCTGACCATCACACCAAGAGTCGAAAATATTTTTTAATTGATTAAGCAATGTTTATAATTTCTCAAATTGTTTGATTTTTACTTATCGATTTTTTGAGTTAGTTTTTTTAATGATTTTTTTATTAAAACCAACACAATCATACAAAATTTAACAACAAATATGTTTAACTACGTTTATATATGTATGTACGTATGTTTAAATATGTTTAACTACAAATATGTTTAACTACGTTTTGAGTATGTCCAAATGCTTGCAGACTGGCTGGATTTTCTCCCTAGGGAGTTGTTCGCATTTAAATTTGTTGCAACAGAGAGGGTAAACATTTTTGAGAAGGGAATATGGGAGTCTAGGCATTTACAGGGCTTATGACCTGTCATTGGCTAGTTTAAATGGTCACTTTACATAATGTGTAACATTTACTATTCTGCCTATGCCTAACAACCATAGGTAAAATGGTGAATGTTGCACAATGTGTAAAGTGGCCACTTAAATTAGCCAATGAAGGTCATAAACCCTGTAAATGCCTAGACTCCCATATTCCCTTCTCAAAAATGTTTCTCTCTCTGTTGCAACAAATTGAAACATAATATATACAAAGTAACAAAAAGTTTTAATCACCAAATACAGGTTTTATATACGAATAATATAACACATAACATTCAGTTCTTAAAGAGGATGAGGAAACGAAACACAAAAATGCGATGGGATAATATGGAAGAAATTTCAAGATATTATTTTTATTTTTTATTTTTATTTTGAATTTATTTATTAACCCTTACGGATTACGGATTATTACATTCATTTTAATGGAGATGTGAATAATGAAGAGGCGTCTCTGATTTTACATGGTTGATTATTCGACCAGCTTCTACTATGAAAGAAGATAAAATAATTGGGAGTGTGAATGAGTATTGAAAGTAAAAGGGAAACTAAAACGAAGAAACTAGAACGAAGAGATAACCCATGTTATGATAAAGGTTGAAAGAGCTCACTTAGATAAACAGGCGAAGTGGGAATATTAAAAATATTTTACAAAGTTCAATAAAATTTCAAAATACTTCATTGGTTAATGCATGCGGTTAGCTATATGCTTATATTGCTTATTCCTTATTTGTTTAACTCATTCAAGAACATAAACAAAACAATAATACTACATATCGACAGATATTAATTGTTGGCAACTCACAACTGACCTGAACACAATGTCTGTAATGTTATCAACTGTTCTGTTATTTTTACAAGACCACTAAAAACTAATATTATCAGTATTACTTTTAATTATTTACAATTTATGTTGTCTTCCAATCAATCACTTTTTATATTCCCACACATATCACCAATCAATTTATTTTGTTTCACAAATCTTCTCAAAGTAATTTTGGTTTTTATGCCCGAATGTCCAGAACGTGAAAATTAGTCAATTCTTCGCACACTTAGAGTTCTTTGAGATGGATGTCTCTGCTTTTCGTAGATCACTTCGGCATTAATACAGTGGGATGTAGAATGATTGGCACGGATTGAACTGTTATTTTATTACAATTGTTTTGATGGTTTTATTTGTATACGTTTAACTGTTGTAATTGGCTTAGTTCGTTAAAATTATATGAATAAAAAAATCTAGGCGGAAAACAAGTAATGTTCTGAATGTAAAATATAACAAGAATTCCTGACGAATATTTTGAATTCGATGGCTATTCTCAGGCAAAAATCGAGGAAATGGTGTATAAATAACTCTGCTGTATGGTTTAGTGATTGAAGTATTTATCTACCATACTTAAGGTCTCGGGTTCGATTTTGCTAAGGTCCAGAAAAATTAATATTTCATAAATAATCCTGAAGAAGGAAAAAATGTGATAGACCTCACCTGGTTATATAAAATCTACCACCGTAATAATGAAATATCACAAACTACAAATACCGATAAAAATATATGAAATAGATTTAGAATAATTCATTGTATTTTCAAAATCAATATGGATATTGTGGAGAAATGTTTTCATACATAAATGTAAAAATCAAATTCATTAAAAATACTTCGCAAGTAAAACGCGACGTGTTTGGCCTTGGTTGTGACGTCAAGATTCGTGATATTGTTATTAACAAATTTCAATGGCCAGGAACAAATAAAAATAAATCGTGACGTATTAGGGGCGTGGCGAACGGAATGGCCGTTTTTGCAGGAATTTAAAATTACAAATTTAAAGGTATTTTTTCTGCTGCTAATAATTAGCAAAAAAATTTTTTTTACTGGACAGTATTTTATAGACCTTTATTACTTTTAAAATGTTTTGAAAAAACGTAATATTTCCCTATTCACGAGATTTCGCTGCAATACAGGATATTATAACCCTCTTTCTCGCATTTACACGAGTTACACAATAACACAGTGAGATACCTTTATATTTGTGAAAACTCGTTTAGGGTTTTCGGGCGCAGCGTTTTCCAATTATTGTTTCACTAAATATTTTTTGTACATACCTGCCGTTTTTTTTCATTATGTTAACTTTTTCCTCTCAATATGCAACAGAGGGGATCGAAATACGCTGCATTTAATGAACCATTCGGTGTAGTGTTTTATGAATCACTGAGGGCAGATATGGGTAAGGCGATATTAGATAAATATCTTACTTTCCTATTGCTCTCGAGGGCCAGAACTTTTATATTCCCTTCATAGAAATAGTTTAAGTTTCTTTTGAGATATCAATCAAACTTTTAGGTATCCCAGTAGAATGTTCTGACGCTTTGCATCCCAGACAGCTATTACAGCACCCGCCCACGATAACTTCTTTATATAGTTTCATTAGTGTGATCAATCAAAGTAAATGAGAGCCTGGTTCGGTTATTTTTAATATTTATAGTGATAACATTTTTTTTATTGGTAAACACATCATTCCAATAATCTGAAACACAATACAAAACTTCTGTTTTGTTTTATTCTCGCTTTCTGTGTACATTTTCTTTTCTCGTACCTAATGGTGTCTAGGGTCTTTGGAACACCAATCGAATCATGTATCACTTAAACATCTTTGATAGGGAATGAAAGATGGTTCCACAGTCGAGCCACATGAACACTTGATGAAGAAGAGAAGTCAGAGAAGAAGGAGAAGTTGTGGTTGGGATATCTTTTTCAGATCAATCCGACGATGTAGATCAAGATAAATCATGGTCTCTGGTAAAATTTATAAATAAAAATTGAATAATTTATTTAAATACTGTTAGTTGAGTCGATAATTTGTTTCGGTGTATTTTAGTAAGTAGATACTGGCCAATTTTGATTTTGTGTGAGGTTGCTACGCCTGACGGGACATTTTTATTTGGACTGTTTACGGCCCGCGCGCTTCTTTTCGCTTTTTCAACGACTCATGTTACGCACGCTTTTTGAATTGATAAAAGTTTTGACGCTATTTTTTGCCGTGAAAGTTGTTGTAACTTAATTCACCTAAACTCGCACGACGCCGCAATCATTTCATCGTCCATCGCCGTTCATCATCATCCGCCGCCTGGGGATAAAATTGTGTGCCTGCAGTGTTCCTAAAGACCAATTTCTCTGAAAGCATGAGCTGATCGCCGACAAGGAAGAAGACTCAACACCAGATTAGTCAGTGTCATGATATATTGATTTTCTCTAGTCCGAGTGCATCTTTAATAAATTTTTGGCTGCATCTACAAGCTCATATTGTCAGTTTGGAGAATTAATTTACTATCCGCTATCATAATTTTATTTTTAAAACGTAAAGATGAATTACACGATTCACCAACAATGTTGTCAGTATTATAACATATTTTATGTAACATTAATGTAATAGTTCTTAAATATAGGAGAAAAAAATTATACATAATAATTGTTTCGCAGCTTTATTTTGCATTGTAAGAGATTTACAACAATATTCTACGACGCGCAAAAGTTTGTAATTTATTATCAAAACCACTTACATTGTAATAAATGCAAAACAAAAGTATTTTTTAATAATTTGTTACAAAAACGTGACCTTTGACATTAAAAAAATACATTCTTTCAATTAATTCTCTAAAGGAGAGTGATATGTAATCTAATAGAAGGTACTTATTGATATTTAATGCATTCAGGGTCACTTCTGAGATACACTTCCTAAGATAATAATCATGGCAATAACCTCTCCATACTTAAATTCTTATTGGAATGATTCATTTTGAATATAACCCAAATATTTTATTTAATTTATAATAAACGTGCACTTTGCATTAAATATTGTATTCAATAAATTCACTCAGAAAACTTTCCCATATCTTTTAATCGATACGTAACATTTTATCCCTAATTAAATAACTATATTTTATTTAATGTAACTCAATTATAACCTAAAGCATAAAAGGATGGGGAGGCACTTATACATCGAAATTTAAACCTCTCGAATCAGGTACCCCAGCGTCAAGTTATTTGAGGAACTTTGAGATTTTAGATATAATGCATTATATATTTTAAAATAATAATGTTTGTGATGGCAAATTAATCTATTAAATCTCAAAAGGAACTTTCCCACACTACCAGAAGTCAAACAAGAGGATGGGTCATGGGGTCTACCACAAACTCTGAATTCGGGCAAAGAAATTTCAGATTTCTGGGCCACAAAATATTCAATATGTTATCCAGACATTGCAAAATCATGACCTGAATTCAATTGACTAAATTTGTAAAAAATTGGTAACTGGGTTTAGGTCGAGAAAAATCGGAAAATTTACTCAATAACATTCTTAAATAATAAAGGATATTAATTAATATTGTATGACTGTGTAATAAATAAACTAGTAGGTAGTAATATCATTGTTTATTTTACATAAAAATGTCTGCCTTAAAATAGGTTGTACCTAGTTAGGCAGACTAGACATGATCCAGAGAAATCTATTACCTAACTGCGTATGTAGTAGATAAAGTAATTGTTGTTTTTGTTAATAAACCATGATTATAATTATTGTGACTATTATTTTGCTATTTTAAGTTCGAACGTCATCTTAAAAACTAATATGATCATTTAATTACCTGCTTTTCAAAAAAAATAATTGATATTTACTTCCTTTCACTACTTTATCCATTCTCTCTTCCTTCCCTTTTCTATTTATTATTTATATTTATCGCTTATATGTTTAGAAATTTGTATAAACCACTTTAATTATTAAAATGTCATACCACAAAGTGAAAAATGTTTTCGATAACAATAATATATTTATGATCATATTATATTACAAACACAAAATTACAATGTATACAAAGTTGCTTTGACTATCTAACTAGGATTATTTATACCATTCTAAGGCGGTCCAAAAAATAAATTAAAATCAGTTAACAATATATAGAAACAATTATAAAGGTAGTGGACAAAATGAAAAACATAGGGGAAATGTAGTAAAAACATAGTAATAAATGTAGAAAAACATTGTAAAAAATGTTTACAAAAAAATTTATATTACGTTTTTTTTATTCCATTTGCACTTACTACTGGTGAACTGTGTCTTATGTTTTATATAATTGTTCCTATGTAAAACCCATAATTGGCAGAGTTTTTTTGTGACTTTATATGTTTTATTTCATTTCATTTGACTGTATTAGTTTTAATCGGTCTATTAAAAAAAAATTGTTTCTTCTTCTTTGGTTTATATAAAATTCTTTTTTTTTTTATTTTGGTTTAATCTCTTAAAAAAATATGCCGTGCCAGACAATTTTAATGAATATAAATTTTGTTTTTTGTTGTTGTTTTTTTACTACTCTCTCACAAATGCCTCCCTGATACTATGCGAAAAAGACAACTAACTGCACGTCGGACTAATTTTGTCTAACTAAAATCGACGAAATCGACGTTTCGCTGTCACGTTTTCCGCGCCTCGAAACTGAACCAATTTTGTTATTTTTTTAGACTAAAAATCAAAACAAAGGTTTCTGTACCGGTACGTTTTACGTTTTTCAAAAATAGTTATATTTATATACCGTGCGTCGTGCGCCCAAAGACAGCAGAAAAAACTGGGTTTTTTACATGTTTGAACGGTTCTAGTTCCCATAATAATCTTTTTTTGTAAAAACGAAACAATAAGGACACGTCAATGGTAAACAACTATAGTGCGTAAAAAGTCGTCGCTCTAGTGCCATACGAGAGAAATAGAGAGAAAATACGAGAATCCGTTTGTATGAAGAAAAGCGAGACGCCGCGCCGTTCCCTCTAAATTAATAATTTTTAAAACCAACGATAAGTTTTGTTTTTTGTTGTGCTTTATTTGAGTTGTCTATTTTTTTTTAATATCCGCTATTTACTTTTTAAAGCTCAATTTATATTATTAAAATATTAATTTCGCTCGAACTTATCAATGTTCGCATCTTTTTTCGCTTCTCTTTTTTCTTAATTTTGCCGATAATACATAAATCTCTTAGTCGAATATGTGGTAAAACTATCTACGATAGATGCACAAGTATCGGGATCTACGCTGAATGTAAGAATCATACAAAGCATAGCATAACTATGGTAGGAAATGAACTTCAAAATGGAATTTATTTTAAACTCTCGACTTACAAAATCAATCAGATTCTCTGAAACAGGTCTGCATGGACAAAATGTACTGGAGACTCTAGACCGGACTGTATTAATACAAAATGCATTTATCTTAAACGTTACCGTGTAAAAACAATTGAATCAGCAATTGGTCTACTTGACTATTTACTATCCACGCTTTTATTCGTTAAAAATGAAATAATAGCCTTTATAAATATACTACACTATAATAAACTATAGAAATAAGTACAAAATGATGTTTGTAACCTACATGAAGATTTTAATCATTAAAAAAACACTGAACTTTTTTTTTTCAATAACAGATGCCGCAAGCTTATATCAACGCGAAGTTTGAAAAGTTTTTTCCAACCTTTTTTCTCATCTTTGAGTTCATTTTTCATCACATCAGTGTTTTAATTTACATTGCTAGGTAAACACGTAGCTTATCAAAATTGAAATAAATACTTATTATTTTAATAAAAACGTGATTTTACTTAGTTTCTAGCTATCACGCCTTTTCTTTAATGCACATAAGAGTATATTGGTCATATTATATATCTAAATACTTAACGCAGACAGTTTCTTCCACTTTCATTAAAAAATATAAGGTTATTTTATTGATTTTATTTTATTAATTTTTCACGCCTATAAGGCTTTTACGTACATGGAAGTTGTATAAAACATGAGTATATAAACAACATAAAATTTAAAAAATACAATATAAAGGAATAAAAGATAGAAGAGTGTTTGGAAGTAAAGTTGGTATAAAAAAGGAGATGAGTATATAAACAACATAAATTAAAATAATACAATGTAAAGAGATTAAAGATAGGATCAGTGTTCAGAAGTATAGTTGGTATAAAAATAAAAATAAAAAGATCAGTGTATAAACAACATAAATTAAAAAAAGTACAATATAAAGAAATAAAATATAGAGCTGTGTTTAGAATTTTAGTTGGTTTTTAAAAAAATCAAAATTATAACAATGTGACTAATAAAGCTGCGAAAATGGCTCAGAAATGAAAAGTCAAAAGCAGCCATAGGTTTGACAAAAGAGCTCAAAATTTCAGTTTATTTTGGGCAGGTAAACCTAAATAATATCGATACGAGTAAACGTTTGTACGCGTGGAGAAATAATCGGTTAACACAAAATACAGGCTTTTCTTTTTAATACAACAATCGTGTAGAGCTAAGCTGCTGAACAAACATAACACAAATCGTCCGACAAATATTGACATAGTGCGAATCATTGAAAAAAGAGCAATATTTAAAAATCTTTACTTTAAAATATACAGTAATAATTATTAGTTTAGCATAAATCAGAAGAGATATAGCTTTTATTTAAGATTCTTGTTTTAATGTTTAGAGATTTATATACAGATAATTTTAAACCGGCCGCGGCTGTCAGAATAACTTAGGATCAACTCTCAGAGCGAACATTCATAATTTTTCTGCAATATGACGAACTCATGTTGTCTCAGTCATTTTTAATCCTCGATTTTTTCACCATATCAGATTTAATCAGTTTTAATGGAATAGTTATTCCAAAACCGATTTTCTTAAATAAGTATTCATTTAATGCCAGTAGTTTGAAATAAGACATTTAAAATACCATA
This sequence comes from Micrasema longulum, assembly GCF_059751315.1. Lineage (NCBI taxonomy): Eukaryota > Metazoa > Arthropoda > Insecta > Trichoptera > Brachycentridae > Micrasema > Micrasema longulum. The sequence continues at coordinate 204,167 of NW_028278695.1, read as the reverse complement.
AGTAGTTGCCCAAATAATTTCCTACCATATTGTTAACTTAATTATGTATTTTCTATTGTTATCGATAACTGTTTGTAAATATATTTTTTTTTGTAGTTAATTGCATGTTTTGCTGCTGCATACATAAATATATGACCGTATGTTTGATCAATTGCAATAACTGTAATAATGTTCATAGCGATTTAGGCCAAAGTGACTATATATAATAAAGCTTGTCAATTATACAATATCAAATCACCAGCTTGTTCTGAAAACGCGTTATAAATTACTCAAGCTGACTTTTAGTACTTTATTTAACCCTTCAGAGATTTTTACAAAGTTATAATTAGTATATTTAAAACAAAGTTATAATTAGTATATTTAAAACAATCTAGAATAATAGTAAGTTATTGAATAATGGCATAAAACTCTATTTATTTATGATTTTTTTTTTATTTATGTCGATTTTACACTTAACAATCACAACACACGGTCTACTTATGTTTTTGCCGAAATGTATATCAGTACAACACAAGAATGTTCAAAGCGTAAGCTCGGACTTCCGATTGGACTTCTGAGATTCAGAAATGAAAAATGTACTATGATGGACATTCCATTTTTAATACAATTACATAGTCAAATGTAAAAAACTTTATAAACGCAAATTACATTTTCACCGCAACAAGCTAAGTGGACCAATTATGATCATACTGTTTTTTTATTTAATTATTATTTTTCAAAACTCGGTAGGGTTATATAAGAAATATTTTTAGATCTAGACATGTTATGTCTCATCCGGTTACTGTAGTCATCGTGTCCTTTTTAAGTTAATTTTAAATTAAATAAGGGAAGTCGTCATAGTAAAGTCCATTATACGAGAAGAGTGTTTTTGACTGTCCTATGTTTGTCTCTGTTTTTTCAATGTGGTAGTGTTGTTATTGTCTAGTATAATATTTGTGTATGCCTTAATTCTTGATTAATTTTTTTCTTCTTTTATTCAGGAAACATACAGTACAGTTACAAAGTTTAATATTTTACACAATTAGACTTAATTCTAATGGACCAGTGAAGTTTCCATATTATAAAGCAATTATATGTAAGGTTAATTATAAAAGTATAAAAAAGAGAAGGAAAAAGAAAAACGTAAATGAAAGTTATTTAAAAATTAAAATTTAATTGAAAAAAAGATATTTTAAAGTTTGTAGTTTGTAGTGAGTATTTACAAATGGAAATAATATTAAAAACGAAGAAAATTTGTAAGAGTCATTAAAAATTAAGAATTGAAATAAAGAATGAAAAACATGCTCAGATGTAAAAATAAAATAAAATAGTAATAACATTTTTTTTAAAAAGGGAAAAACATAAATTTACACATATTTATTTTAATGGATTCAAAGAAACGATGAGAAGAATCTTTAAGTGAAATATAAGACAATAAAATTTAGGTCAATTTAAAAAACATCTTCAAAATTAAGAGAAAAAAGAAAAAATAAAGAAGGAATAACAAGTATAGCAAGTAATCTTTAAAATTTGAAAAAGCATAAAGCATAAATTAATGTTATTTTATCGTCTTGTATGATTTTCAGTACAATTTTGTGTAAAATTTTTATCGTCTCAATTTTTTGTCAAGTATTTTGTATCAAACTGGTGTGTTTTGGGTATATTTTCGTCGTAAGGGTCAGGTAGGGAAAATTGTATGTTGGTTAAATTATTTTATCTCGTTGTCTTATGGAATACTTGCATAAAAAAACTTGTAATTTTACAAATAATCGAACCCGATAACCCGTGCTTTAGCTCTCAAAATGCTGTACTACAAAATTATTTTACGAGCGGTGATGGCACATAGTGTTACCTCAGGCAAAAGACAGAATATGCTTATGTTTGGAAATTTAAAAAAAAAAGCATTAAGACATTCTGTTTAATAATTTATTTTGCAAAATTTAATTTAGACCTGCAATGCAAAATAAATTAAAAATCATAAATACACCGGTAATTTAACTAGCGTGCACTCCAGCTTACTGCCAATAACTGACTGATTAAACCTTAGAGTATATACATCTCCCTTCGGATTTAACAATTTTTTCTTTTGTTTTTTATTTATTTAACTTTTTGTACATAATGTTATTTGTACATTGGCGGGCTTATTGCCAAATGGCAATTTCTTCCAACCAACCAATAAAATAAAAGTTTTATTTTTATAATTCAAGTTACAGAACATATTCAATAGAAAAAAAAAAAAAAAGATTAAAAAGTGGAAAATATATAAAAATAGAAATAAACGTATTTGTTGGTAAATTACCTTAAATCAAAACCATTACTCAATGGGAAAAAGGAAAAAAGCGGAAAGAGGAAAAAGGAAAGGAGGAGAGATTAAGGAAGAGAAAGGAGATGTTTCTTCAGACGTGATTTAAACAGAGATAATGTAGTAACATCTTTGATGGTGGGTGGGAGATGATTCCACAGTCGAGCCGCATGGACACTATATGAGTTAGAGAAGAAAGAGGAATTGTGTATGGGTATTAAGAGAGTGCCTTGAGAATGAGAACGAAGAGGTAAACCATGAACTGATAAGCGTTGAAATTTTTCACACAGGTATATAGGAGCGTTAGGACTATGAAGTACATTGAACAGAAGTGAGAGGGGGTGATAGATTTTTGTCTCTTTCACACAAACACCGGTCACAAAACAGCGTTTCTGTCTTTCTTGTTATAAGTTCTATTATCGTGCTCTTTCTTATATAGTAAAACAGATTAATTGTGGTATTGGCATCATTTTCATTCGTAAAATTATTCTTCGCAAAGTAAGGACAAATATTTTTTCTATCAAAATTCAGCATATTTGTACAAATGTTACTTTCTAAACCTGATGTGAAAATGACCATTTGAAGATTACAAAAAATATAATATCATTTAAATCTATAAGAGAGATATAACATGTCTAATATAACCTATGTAGACTCGTATTACACCACAAGAGTTACACAAGCGTTTTACACTACAGACGCGGATGGGGGCCGCTATGTTTTAGACATTGCATGCTTAATTATTGCATATTTAATGTGGATTATTGATGTTTTTTTTAAATTACAAAGAATAATTTTTACGTATTTTTAAGCCTTTTACGTCGTTCATCGAAGAAATTCATGGGCAAATTATCAAGCAAAAATGGCATTTGTCGTTAATATGCTAATGAAGATACCAAATACAGGTGATAATTTTGTATATTTATGATAATTGCTATTTATTGTAACAGTTCAAATTGTATATCCATCTCACGGTTAGTAGTTGGGACGTTGAACAATGTTCAGTTTGGATCAGATTTTTTCTTCAAAATAGATGGGTACTAACTATACATATTTCAAAAGTCAATTAATAAAAACAGTTAATTATTTTCTACAATTATTATGCATTCCTTATCCGCTCATAATGGTGTACAGGGTACTGCATTGGTACACAAATTGCGGCGTATCTTGATCATTTTTGTTACATGAAGGAAATATGATCAGTCTTACGCTTCAGGTGCCAGAAACTATGAAATATTCTAGCGTAAAAAGGCCGCTTTAAATCAATATTTCACATTAACTGTGTCAGGAATCAAACCCGAGACCACTACACTACGAGGCCGACAGTATTTATTATATATTTCAGATATATACGACGGTGTGTACATTTCAAATATATTTTTCAGACGTAATTCTTGAATATATACGGTATAAAATTTGTTCATTTCATTTTTGTTAATTTATATGCTTTACAGAACTGGTACCTAGATAAAAGTAAACATAAATATTTTAATGAATATGGGGAAACCTAAATAAATATATATACGAGTATATATGGGTTATAAGATTATGCGAGGAATTTGTGCATATTTAAAAGAATGTATTTTATTTATCAGGTTAACCAAAAGGGGGTCAATGCACTCAAGAACACTTGTAAATGCAATGACAGCTCGATTAATTTTTAAACCATAAATTATATTGTAAATGATTTTATAAACATGAGTTTGCTTAGGTACTAACTATTTTATCGTATTTATATTTGAAATGGCCACAGGTTTTCCTATTAAACCAAATTCGGAAATATATTTTATTTATTTATATTTATACTTGCGGTCTTATGATTAACTCGAAATATTACATTTTCGGACCAATTTCTTACAGTCATAAAAAACCATGTTAGAAAACAAAAAACAAGCTGTGGTAAGGCGGGACTCAAACCTTGGATTTCGTTATCCGGAGCCAGTGACACTACAGAGATTTTTATATATATATTTTTTATAAAACGGACATACAATGTGAAAAATTAGGCGCATATAGGGCTTCTGATCAGTTTTTGGCTGATTTAAATGGCCACTTTACCCGCTGTATAACATTCACTATTCTACACATGTTCGAACATACGTGATTCTTACATTCTTTCATTCTTTCATTTAGTAATTTTTGAAAGTAAAAAATCTCGACATTTATGTGAATTATCCGACTAGGCCACGTCTGAAAATATTTGTATTTCAAATACATTTTTTTAGATCAGTGAATTCAATGAAAAGTATTTGAGAATGTTAAAATTTTTGTCAACAAGGACTGGATTCCAGTATTAATTGTTTATAATTTATTGCTTGTGATAATCTCTTAATTCGATTGAGAATATTCAATTAGATATATGAAAATGCTTTCATTTTACTAACAATTTCACGAACTTTTATAGTTGCATTTAGCCTTCATAAGCAATTCACAATAATTAAGAAAATCTGAAATACGAAAATTGTTGTACCACAGCGCCTCTTTCAAAAAAATTTGCAGTGTTTTATAAAATTGTATGTAATGCTGTCTCCCTAGAACTAGCATCTATTTGTGCCTGTGAGCTGACCAGCTTTTAAATATTATTATATAATTGTTTAGGAACGATATGCAACATAAATGAATGCCAATTAAAATAAAAATAATCGCGTTTCTTGTTTTTCTTTTATTAACATGTATCTATTCTAAAAAAATTAAAAAAAACAAACGAATCAAAATTTTAAACAGCGTATAAGAAGCAAAGAAATATTTTTTTTGTTAAACATGTTTATATTGTTATAGTATTGACTTGAAACAGTGGCGATAGTTGACCTTAACCCACAGATTTTTGTCTTATCTCTCAGAGGAAAGTCAAATTCTTCATTGAACTTTTCGTCATAAATATATAATATTTCTTATTATGACATAAGAGCTTATCACTTTGGAGAAAGTAAAAAATGGAATAGTGGTGACCGATAATTTTTTTTCTTACATATTATCGACTTTGTTGTATTAAAAAACATTGTTGTAAGCGAGAAAAAATAAACTAATTTAATTTTTTACATAAAATATAAAAATACCTTTAATTTTTTCTGGTAGCTGGTAACTCTGCGAATGGAAATTAGCACATCAAAGTATAGGAAAATCCAAGTCTTAAAAGTTTTTGTTAATGTAGGTATATCATATTTTTTTATGTGTTTATTTTTTTTATACTCGTATATGCGTTCTTAGGATTTACCCAAATACTTAATTTTGAGGGCTATTTTTAACGAATTGTAAATAATTCACTATTAGAAAATGAGAATCAAGTTGGGGTAGAGGAGGATTCGAACCACGGATCTTTGAGCTGTGAGTCCGAGACACTAGCCACGGGACCACATTATAGTTAATTAATTATTTTTCGGATGAATGCTTTCAATGAACGATTTTTATTGTGTGTTTTTTTTAATACTGATGGTTGTTGATTGTTAAAGAAAAAACTTGGTTTGAAATAAAAATCGGATTAATTATGCAAAAAAACTACCAATTGATATAATTTTGCAGTTTTACTTGGCGGTATACTAGAGAAAATCTCTCTAAGACCCTGCCAAAGGGTAATTAAGGATATTTTTGTTTAATTATTTTGTTTAATGTGATTAAGTCTAATGAATGCGAAATGTATATTTTTTTATTAAGTGGTCTCTCGGTAAACCGGCAGATATCGGACTAGAGCACTACCGGATTAGTGGAAATTCCTATCAATGACGGATTTTAACGGCAAAAGCTTTGTTTTATTGTACACGTATATTATGTTTACTTTATTAGAACATACCTTCATGCAATCTAAGTGTTCACATAAACTAAAATTACAAGGAGCTGTCCCATGTCTCTGATTCACGCTCGAAATTACTTACGAAACTACCAACATGGTAGCACAATAATTCAAAATAAAGTTAGATATAGTGAAAAAAAAATACGATTGATTCGATGGAATCTCACTATATTTAGTTTACTACATAAGGCAAATTTTCAGATTCCTTACTTGTGTAAAGTGATAGATCGATTTTCTAATTAACGCTGCTAATTACATACATTCTTGATCTTGTGCACCACTACGAGATGATAATTTTGAAGATTGAATTTTGACAGTAGAAACAAAAAATAACATGAGCGATAACCTTACATTTACTATGTGAGAAATTAAATCTAATATACTATCAATTTATCTACTCAATGAAATTCTCAGCGAAAAACAATTCAATAAATATGTTTAAAGAATTGTAAAATATTTAACAGACCTCACACGAAAGCCAATAAGTTAAAAGCTCTTATTTTGATGTTTAGTATGATAAGAGTACATATTTATATAAGAATCATATCGCTCAGTAGAATAGATGTCAGAAACTATCTGTTTTATTAATACTTTGCTTGGAATCCTTCCAAGATACGCGACGATCATTTGTAACGTAACATTAAATATAAATACTTTGAACATTGTTTCGTGAAAGTGAGGCATATCACATATTCTTCAAAGAATTTCCACGTGATAGAAAACAAAACAAGAAAAAAAAACTTTATTTATATCGCCAAATCATTTATTATCAAGTAGATTATTCTTAAGTGCAGTTTGTTTGAACGATCTTCAAAATAAAAAAATATCTATGTAAAAAAATCAGAAAAGATGAAAACAATCACAATAAAACCTTTTGTATAAAACAAACATCAAAAATATATTTTCACTTATTAAAAAATAATAAAGGTTTCTTAAATATTCCCAATTGATTTTATTTTAATTGCTCGACTTTAAAAAAAAAACTAAACAGCGCATAATTATATTTGAAACAAGCATAACAGATAAGCCCTGGTGGTTATGACATTGAAAATCGGTTGATTAATTTCGAATTTAGATGAACCAGATATTGGTTAAGTTGTAAATAAAACTCAAAATAAAATTTATTTATATCACCTGAAATTCACTTCAAAAATACTTTTTTTTTGTCATTTTTGTAAGATAAACAATTGAATATAGTTATGGAAAAAACAGCCAGTCCACAATTTCGAAAAAATAAGATATTGATGTTATCGGGAGCAGTAAGGTCAATTTTATGTTCCGCTAAGAACAGCCGGACCGCTTGCACACAAAAACTGTATTAATCGCCTTCTGAAAATGGTGTCAATCACAAAATTGGCATTTCTCAATTTTCAGAAAACACCCACAGAACTAGACAGATTTTGCGGTACTTTAAAAATCAATTAAACTGGTCAAATACACAATTAAATCTTGTTTGTAATGTTTAAAAAAACTAGCGTATTCATCGTTTATTATTTGTAAAAGTCAAAAACATTCCAACTGTTGTGTAGATTTCATAATTCACTCTTTTCACAAAGGTGCTATTATCTCAGTTTCACTTTTCTACGGCTGGCTGCTTTCTGCATAACTACTTTCAATTGGTTGCGGATCTTAAATAATGGTTTATCGTTTACTAAGATAATTCATTGTACTTACAGTGCAAACATTTTTTTATTAAAAATAATTTATTTGCGTTTCCTTGCTGTGAAATATTCCCATTCGATTTGCCTTTAAATAATCATGCCTAATATTGGATATGGCAATTAACGTTATTATTTCTTTATATTATTGAGCAGTCCGATAAGATTAATTAATCATAAAATCTATTATGATACAAGGGTACCGGTAAGATATGCTAATAATATTCACACAATAAAGTTTTACTATTTTGATTGCACAGCCGTAAATAATGACAAGAACGACATAAAATAGCTGTTGACAGCACGAAATGGGCCACATATAATTAATTTATGCACATGATAACAATTTTACAATAGGTCTTGAAACAGTAAATTTTACCCAGCAGTCTGATAAATACAGCTTTAAACATTAAAAATAGTTTTTTCCTAAAACAAAGTCCACTGATTCCTACACCTACTAACATCGTCGGAAAAGCGACAGAAGGAGACTTAAAGAATAAAGAATAACTTAATAAAGATTCTAAATAGTATATAACTTCTAATATGTATCAACTTAACCCGAGCACCTATTGCTAATCATAACAAGAATCTATATCGTCTTATATTTCACCTCGGCACTAAAACACATAATCTCCAACAGGGTGGTTGAAGATTGGAATAATATACCAAACATGCATATCAATTTTTCTATTGCTTTGCGATCAACTTTTTTTTTTAATGTTTGAAGCACTAACTTTGTGGAACATTATCATTCAATGAATTCAAATGAATTTGTTTTGTATGAATCGCTTTATTTTTTAAATAATTTAATAACTAACTAATTTTCTCAAAATACTTTGCATTCTTAGGGTTAATTACAAATGTTTGTAATTAGCCCTGAAGAAGGCAACGTGTTTTAAAATTGTACAACAAAAATAAAGTTGTTTAATTTTAATCTATTGAATTTTAAAGACGCTTAGACACTTTTCTGAAGGAAAAGCATCGTAGCATGTCGTCAAAATTGTTGCGAAAAATATCTAACAATGCTCTTTAATAACAAACTTTTATCAGGTTTTCTTTCATTTTTAGTTCATCCAGGAAAAAATGTTTCCTAAAATATTCATTGATTAAGCTAACAAAAAAGGTCTACTACGACTGCAAGTTGTATTTTTGATTAGCTTTTCAATTCAAAGGTTATTTATTTCACAGTCCTAACGCTCCTTTATACCTGCGTGAAAAATTTCAACGCTTTTCAGTTCATGGTTTACCTCTTCGTTCTATTACTCTAGGCACTCTCTTAATACCCATCCACAATTCCTCTTTCTTCTCTAACTTATAAAGGGTCCATGCGGCTTGACTGTGGAATCATCTCCCATCCACCATCAAAGATGTTACCACATTATCGCTGTTAAAATCACGTCTGAAGAAACATCTCCTTTCTCTTCCTAAATCTCTCCTCCTTTCCTTTTTCCTCTTTTTTCCTTTTTCCAATTGAGTAATAGTTTTGATTTAAGATAATTTATAAACAAATATGTTTATTTCTATTTTTATATATCTTTAGCTTTTTAAACTTTATTTTCTATTGAATATGTTCGGTACCCTGAATTATAAAAATAAAACTATTATTTTATTGATTGGTTGGAAGAAATTGCCATTTGGCAATAAGCCCGCCAATTTACAAATAAAATTATGTACAAAAAGTTAAATAAATAAAATAAATAATAAATACATATATAAAACAGACTCGTAGTTATTTTTATACTATTGCCCTTTAAAATGTAATTTTACGACACTAAGAGCTTTAGAACTATTAACATTGATTTATATAAACTTTTTTTTTAATTGAAAATTCAAATAACTGAAAATTTTCATTTTTATTTATTCACCAAAACACCTTCGCTTTAGGCGAGCATCTAGCTTTAGGCGACTAGTAAATAAGTGTTTATGTTTTTTTGTCTTTGAGGAATTTTAAAGCAACCCATGTGGAACATAAAATCATACTTTCGGTATGCAAAACGAATGTAATTCGTTACTTTCGCATTTTATGATTCTGATTTACATGACGATCTTAGTGCTCAAACAATACAGAACGCCCTAGAGTAAAACAATGAAAGCTCAGAACAATATCCCTTGAATAATAAATGTATTTTCTCTGACATTGAGGGATGCTTTTCAATTATTATTAGCACTAAACTACGCCAACACTTGGTGTAGTCTTAAAATATTAACGCTGGGCTTAACAATATAATTTTAATGACTGTTTTAGAATGCTCCTTAAGCACGGGAGAGCTTATGTACAGAACAAAATATTGTTTTATGCCATTCAAACCATGTTCGTCATGCTAGAAAAGCTTTACCTATCCAACAACCAACTACAAAAATATATGTTCTCTTGTATATTGATAAATATATATTATTTTCTTTATTGTTTTTTTTTGGACACTAACCACACACCAACAGTCATATCAATAAACAATGCATACAGAATATCAAGACTGATAATTACGGATATTAAATAGGAACAAAAAAATAAAAAACAAATCATACTCTTCGCTAAGAGAGAAAGGAAGTGGGATCGGAATATAGAGAAGGAAGAGAAGAAGAAAGAAGATAGAGAAAATAAATATAAATTAGTGTAAAAATAAATAATAATTAATATAAATATTCAACATACATATATAACCTACTTCCACTATCTATTAAAGCAATTATTAATGAGAAAATGTTTAAAAAGGCTATAAAAAAATGGATAGTGGAGCTAGGTAGAAGTAAAATGGATTGTCTCATTCGCCCATACCAATACTGAATCAACTGCTCCACAACTGTATGGCTTATGTTAGGTTTTTGTTATTTTCATTGTGTGTTTTGTAATATAAATAATTTAGATGTACATAAATACCTTGTTTTTAAAATTGTCTGAATATTTTTTAATTATGTTTGTTTTTTTAAGTTAGTCTTCTTTGTTTATTCACAAATGTAATTTCAAAAAACTTAATCGTTAAGTGTCCTCGGCACGGGAAACCCCAGTGAGGTCACATTATTTATTATATATTATTAATTATAGTTTGTAAGCGAAAAATATGAATAAATAAAAAAATATATATATATATACATATATACACATAAACATATATGCATACACAAATATACATACGTACACACATACGATCTAGTAAAATTTCATTTTGGAAACCTAACTAATATTTTTTTCTTTTTTCTCTTGTTCTGTTTTTTTCTATTTTTTTTCGTTTATTCCTCTTTTTTTACTTTTTTCCCCTATTTTTTCTTTTTTATATAATTCAAATGTTTGTGTTTGCTGTTTATCATATTGATGTGCCATATATATATGAACATTTATTTTATATTTTTTTTATTTTGTCATTGATTATTATATATAATATTTGTGGTGATGTAATATGTCTGTTAATTGATAATTATTCACCCCAATTGGTCTCAAAGAGTTGGGACTTATGTTCCAAAAAATGAACAATAGATTTATGTAAATAAATATACAAATAAAAATAAACAATTAATCGTGATTAATTGACTATCTCGAACTATGTATTATAGTAACGTAGTTTGATGTTATTTCATGACATTACTCTTGTAACGGAAACCTATACCACCTCTTTCTTTAAAATTACCAAAGTCGAAGTCATTAGGCGTAAAAACAGAAACGTACTTCACCAAACTGATCGCTGATATATAAATAATTAGTTTGCGCCAGCATTACTTAAAGTTGTAAGCAAAATAAATGTTCTTCGCTTGCTTATCTCAAACACACGTCTTGTTACCTACTTGAACGTAAACACGGCACAAAATTTCTCTCGAAACATAAACGAGTGAACGAATGCAATTCGTATTTCCTGATTCACGAATTTATTTTGTATTTTTATTCGCTCATCGACATGTAAATCGCCACAACAGTCAAACACTGGCTTTCACGTGATGACTTAGATGTGATGCTCAAGTATAAACATACATACGAGTATGATGCAGGTGAAACGAACCAACTGACAAAATGGTAATTAATTTCACCTATTTATTCAATGTTATAATTCTATGAACTTTCAGCCTATTTTTTTAAATTGACTGTTTTGATGTATATAATACACATAAAACTTATAAAACCTTTATACTTGTAGAAAAAAAAAAGATTTTTGAAGCTCTGTATTTAAGTAAATATAAGATTTTAAAAATATATTTTAGTTATAAACTGTAAAAAAATGTATATTCTACAAATAATAACGTCGAAATTTTCTTTACAATGGACGAGTAACGAGTTGTTGAGCAAAAATCTTAAAAAATGACCTAAAGTCGTCATACCGACGCGCGCACATCAGCTTTATTCTGTCACAATTTCGTTCCGTAATTTCGTTCGTTCGTTTTGTATCCATCTCACTCACACGCAATAAAAATCGTATTTCGCTCTCGTTCACTCTCATACGATGCGATCTCATTCAGGTTGAACTTGCGAAAAAAATTCAGGCTTTTGTGTTTGGGAAGTGTACAAAATAATTATAATAATAAAAATACTTACATAGTTTTATTCCATTTATAAATTTTTACCAGTTCCATCAAGAAAAGTAAGTAGAGAAACTAAATATATGTACAAAATAATATCAAATAAAACAAGAATTAATACATTTTTAATAACTTATATATATTTCGTAATTTCTCATATTATTACTGAAATTCATGAGAACTTTCAGAGAGAAAGTTATTAGCGATTCAGATCACCAAATATATCCGAGTAGGTAGGAACCTTAATTACAGACATATTTTCAGAAAGCATTTTCATCATCATCACCCAACTTTCCTCACTCACTGGTGCATAGATCAATGCATTAGTAAATTAAATGCAACGTAGTTTTATCATCTATTACATGAAAGTAAGGTGATCAGTCTCACACATCTGGTGCCTGTCCAGGTACAATGAAATATTTCAGCTCAAAAAAGCTTTTAAATCAATATTTCACGTCCACGTTGACAGGATTCGAACCCAGAACCTCAAGAAAGTTAAGCGAACGTGTCAACCCCTGCATACCGAAAAGAGTTCTCCCCTCGATTATTTTATTCAGAATTTTGTAAAAATAATGATTAAAATATATGCATCATATTACGAGTATTTAACTATAAAAATAATATTAATCTTAATGCCATCACTGACACGTCGAAATTTAAAAAAAAAAACAATTGAACCCGAAAAATTACCAGTCTAACTCCGTTTGACCATAAAATTTCTTATCTTTCTAATATCCTTTACATATTAACTTTTTTGGTATTATTAAAAGGAATAAATTATCATTTTAGGATAAGGAATAAATTACACATTAAAACCTCTCTGCTGATACTTAAAAGTATTATCGTTCCCCACATTGATTATTGCTCCAGTATTTTATATTTGAGTAATGAAGGAGATCTAAAGAAACTCCAAATAATACAAAACAAAGCGATGAGGATAATATTAAGACGTGGGAGACGAACAAAAGTTAAGAAAATGATTCAACTTCTAGATATCATGACAATTGATCAAAGAATCAAATTCAATGTTGCGAATGAAATAAACAAAATTATTAAAGGAATAGTTCCGAGATATTTTCAAAATAAACTAAAAAATATTGAGTTCTTTCATAACTATGCAACAAGAGGATCTAAAAATATAAGACTGGAAAAGAAATCAAAAGCAATGTCCCAGAACTACCTTATGTACAAGGGAATACAATTATTTGAGAAAATGCCAGAAAGCATAAAAAATGAAATAAATGTAAATATAATTTAAAATTAAATGTAAAAAGTATATATGTGAAAAATATTCCGTAATACGTATATAGTGTAAATAGTGAATATAATTAATGAAAATATACATATGAAACAGTGAATATTATAAATTAGGATATTAAGTGTATAATAGTGATAAATAATGTTAGAATAAGTATAGATGTAAATATTGTGTTGTAAATATATATTAGACTATGGTAATCATAGAACTAAATAAAATAAATAAATAATAATAATAAGGGGTAATTCAACCGTGATGATGTACGCTAGCTGCCGGAAAATAGCGCGAAGGACACACGGCATAATGACCCAGAAAAACTCATCTTTGCATTCAAACGGCTGTAAAAACATTAGCAATTCAATAGTGAAATAATTTCCACAAAGTTTAGCTTTTAAATATTAAAAACCAATAAAGTTTTTTTGTCACATTTACGCAACATGTTATTTTACCAGTATTTTTTACGGCCAATGTCAGGGACACCGTTTAAGTATTTCAAGGCGCCGACAACACACGAGAACAAATTTGCATACAAAGTCTTTCATTCATTGCTCCCGCACATAATATTATTTGGACATAACAATATATGTTATCGCCGGCATTAAATCAGTTAAGTGAAACTCAAAACGACAGCTCTGTTCAGGAATTAAATTTCGCTTTTATCTCTAACTACTTACAAAATTAAAAGTTGTGGTAACCTATAGGAAAATAATATTTTTTTTATTAAATATTTTTTATGTTCTCGGGATTCCTGGGATACCGTTTACGGGATTCTTTAACAGAAATTGTGTTACTGGGTTAACACACTTAGAAAATTATGTTCCTAAAATTGAATCAGAACCCTGGACGAGTGTTTTCGACTTGATGGTCCTCTCAGGTAAAAACCCTGAAGAAGGAAATCATCTGAAAATTTGTCCACCTTGCGATGGAGTATTTGGGCGTTGGCCTACCATGCTTGAGGTCCTAAGTACGATTCCTGACAGGGCGGAGTTGAAATACTAGGTGCGAATGGAAAAAAAATAAATGAAATTATTTTCCTTGGATATTGTTTGAATTCTGAACCTGGAACTCCAAGTTGAATTTACTCTAGTTAATTTTCCAATCAACATTTTCTTTCTATTGACTGATTGAAAACCTTAATATTTAATTTTGTTTTAAACAAGAAAAACAGTTTGTATTACATGAATGACACAAAACATTATTTACTATTTAAAAAAAAAACAGAATATAACGCTTTTTGTTATTAATATCACTCCACTATTTGAGTTAATTATCTTAAGTTAATTATTCAATTTATTTACTACGCTTATTAACATTTTTTAAACACTTAAATATCCGTTAGCTAATTTAAATACATATTTCTAAAATATTTATTTCAAAGTGAATTTTGCCATTTGGTTACTCAAAATAATATAAGAATTCATAATAATGGGTGTAAGTTAATCTACAACTATGGAAGGCTTTTATTTAAATTTAATTGAATATTTAATTAGCGTTGACTGATAACTTCTAAATTAAATGGTATGATTGTTGCTTATAAATTTATAAATATCTATTAAAGTAGCGTCAGATGGGGAACAGTGTAACAAAAAAGTATTCTTTAATTTTAGAAAAAAATTCGTGGTTAAAAATAAAGTTGTTTTTTTTATATTATAATGACTAACCACAAAGTTAGTGCTTTAAATATATAATTTACAATAGTTTATCTTTCAGCTTGACATATTAAAAATAAATTACAGAAAACATACATACTTGTGAATTATATTATAAGTAATTTTTTGAAGTCACTTACTTGTTCATCAGTACCCCAGATTTGGAGGACCCCAGAGGGTATAAACATTATTTGCTTTCGATTTCAAAAAGTTAATTTAGAATAACCGGCAAAGCTTGTTTGATTTATTAAACAGCTTATAAAAATACATTTTAACGGAAATACATTTACTCACCGATTCTTACCATTTTCAGAATAGCGACGAAATGATTTTTTTTAAATCACTGCTTCACATCAGCAAAAATAATATTTTGCCATTACTACAAAACTGTAAATACTGTTATCAAATTAACTGTGTATTGAAGGCGGATATCGGATTTTCATTGGCTGTAGAATAAATCCTTCTTAGATAAGTCCTTCTTTATCCAAAGTCGTTATCTTTTTGTAAATATCCGTGTTTTTTACTTATGTTTTGTGTAAGTTATGTTTGTTATGTTACTATAGTTTTAAGAAATTATTTTTGTATATTTGGATACGTTTATTTATGTAAATTGTTTGTTAAAATATTTTTGAATTAAAAAAAACAGAGGCATTGAGGGGATTCTGAGGGGTAGGTACGACGTGTTGGCCTTTGTCCATACGTTCTCCTCCCCCCTCCTTAATCTGCATAGAGTTTGTATTCCTTAGGAATATTTATATAACTTTCCTTTATGCGCAGCTGACAGAGAGTCCCCCAGGACTTTTTAACAGCTGCGGGTGGATGGTGGGCTTAAGGATCTCCCCTCAATGGCTGTAGAATAAACAGTATCACAATAAGAAAAAAATAGGAAATGTCAAAACTGTTATAGTGTACCCCGTGTTACGCTGTTCCCCACATGACCCTATGCGCTATTCACCTGAGATCTTCGGCAGATGATGTTACATTAAGTGGCATATAACTCTTCCATGAGCCTAATATCTTTATATTCTTTATTGAAATATCAATTTCGGATTGAATAAATTATTTTTAATATGTATTTATATTAAAATTTAATATTTCAACTTACACGAGTGGAAATTTACCCAAAAAAAAGGTCCCTTAAAGCATTTTTCTGGATTCTTTGAAAATTATTATTTTCAAGTGTTTTTTTATATATGCTATTTTTCTAGGGCAATTTACTATTGTCTATCATTCGCTTAGTACTAAGAAGTTATAAAGTACAAAAATACTGCACATGGCGATCCAGTAAATTATATCTGATTATAATATTTAAATTTATTACCAGTCACCAAATTTCATTAATAATTCACATTCCGCAATAATGGAATACTACAACGAGTATTATGGATCTTAGTCAAAAATGACATTTAACAAAAGTGACATTTCTTTAAAATTACACTTTTTAATACTTAAATTTACCACTAAGTTTATAGTAGATATACCCTTTATTAACACATAATGAAAAAATCAATTATTTTTTCTTCCTTTTAGCAACGCTCATACTAAAAAAACAAAACCATTTAAAGTGTAACCTTTAATTTCAAGCAGTAAAAAAATTATTTTGTAGGTATATGTTTAGGTTATTATTTATGATTAAATATTTTCAAATTAATTTTAATCATATACATCAATTACCAATTAATTAGTGTCCTGAAGAAGAGATGGGTACGTCTCGAAACCGGTAGACAGAAAAGTCGGTAGTAGTTATGTACAAATATTTAATAACATTTATTAAAATGTTTGACCATCAAGTTAGTGCTTTAAATATTAATAATATACGTTCATACTTTATATATCATTATCACCATCATTCCGTTTCCGTACCTAATGGCGCATAGGGCACTGCATTGGTACACCAATCACAGTGTTTCTTTATCATTTTTGTTACGTGAAGATACATCAATCTTACACTTCAGGGCTGGTATTCCGAACGCGTTTACAGCGCGCTATAATCCGTATTTAGTACGTAAAAACGCGCTATACCGCGCTATAATTTCGTTTGGAATACCAGCCCAGGTACCAGTGCATGGACTATGAAATATTGTAGTATTAAAACACCTTTTAAAATAAATATTACATGTCAACCACGTTGGGAATCGAACTCGAGACCTCTTGCATTGTAAGCAAATGCACTGACCACTACACCACGAGGCCGACGTGTTTATAAAAGTTGCATAAAAATAATATTATGAAGTGTTACACACGGTTCAATGTTCTACATCAACCTTTTGCCTATAACACGTAATGTTTTAGATACGTAAGCTAGTCAAATATATAATATTTAATGAAATAGCGGACCCAGAGTGATTACCATTTATATCGAATATTAATTTTGATATTTTTACAATTTGCATGCCACCGAACAAGATGGTCGAAAAACCAGAAAAACAAACTTGTCACTGACGTGGTTGAATTTAACAAATAATCATATTTAATCGTAACCGGTTGTAGCATATTTAAATTGTTATCATTTGATAAAAAAACACTTATATTTTTAAATTACGATTTGATTTGTACCTACAAACTAATTTATTACAAATTTACATTAATATTTCAACGTTTATGACTTATCGATATCTTACTGTGCATCTCTAACTAATTTATAAAACGTAATAAAAAATAAATAGTGGATACCAACTTTACTGGAGAGCATAATATTTACCTTCTATTTTAATTTCCGGTCAATAAAACATTTTTTTTACATGATGACCATTATTTTATCTCATACATGGAAACCGATATGTTTCGGGTGTCAAATATCTACTTTAATAAAATGTAATTTATAGTCTGTTTTTCACACATTCAATTAATTATGCACTTTATTTAAGACCTTCAAATTGCCATACATTGACTTATCTACGTATATGAGAGTTTATTTTATTGAAAAAAAGAGGGAAACCCTTTTTGAGAAGAAAATATGGAAATCTAGGCATTTACACAGCTGATGACCTGTCATTGGCTGGTTTATGTGGGCAATTGACATTGTATAATAGTTTTACTTTTTAATGATATCTTTACTTGTTTTGATGCAACATACCTACGCGTTTTTTAAACAGTAAAAAACAAACCCACTTCTTACAGTTTTTTGCGCAAAAAAAAATTTATCTCTATAAATTCAAACAATACCTTTAATTTTTTGAAGCACAGTGGTATAAAAAAAAAACATGTAAATTTAAATTTATTTTTTTATGCTAGAACCGCGGTAAATATTAATTACAACATTGGAAATACAATATATTCTTTACATTTTTCCTAACAGTCACTAGTCTCTGACTGATTAAAAGAGTTATTTATTTCTTAACTGACATGGTAGTTTTAAAATTTATATCACCTAAAAAGGCGTCCTTCATTTTTTGAATTTTATTACAGTCAATAATCAAAGAAATAATAGTAATTTATTATTTCTTTTGAAAATAAAAAGGTGTGCCTCAAAGAGTTAAATCTTTAAAAAAAACAGTCTCCTACATATGTTACACAGTTCTCCGTGGTTTTCCGTATTACGAATAACGGCTTTTATTCTTCTGAACCTTGCTAAAATATCCTAGTCTTGATTATTTCATAAACAAATTTTCTTGTTTTGTACCAATATACTTTTGTATTTTTCAAAATTTCTTAAAGATTAATAATTTCTTTTACGTGACTTATTTCATTATTTTCAATAAAAAAATATACATTCATATACTTTATCTTATTTAGGAATTCGTCATTCTGTTTTTCTCTATTTTTGTATTTTTTTTTTCCTATTATAAAATATTTTAATAATGTTATTCCAGTTTGTGAAAAGGTCTAATAGGTGTAAACAAATGAATAAAACTAATACCCACTAAATCAAAACAAAAAAAATAATTTAGTAACTACCACTTAAGCTTGCACTAACGGATTAACTTGCACATTATTGATAACAAATTATTGTGTGCTTAAAGGTTCATGTTCATTATACATCAATTAAATTGGTATAAAAATGAAATCCGGAACGAGAGCATTAATCAATATTATTACCGGTTCAACTCGTCGGGCACGTTCGTTGTTCGTATCATTTCGTATTTTAAAAACCAATTATCAAATATTGTATATAAACAACTTCACTGATTCGTGTATTTAAAATAATCATTAAAATAGTTATTTAGCTATCACTATTTCATAGTCAAATAAAGGGACACACATCAAATTTAAAAACACAAGCATCTTGCTCTGTTAGAGACGTTGAAACGTTAAGTATTATTTAAAAAAACATATTTATTTCAACCTTCGAATACAAAGAATAAGTACTTTGTCAGACAGACAGAACAGACAGAATATCTTCCAGCCGACTAAAAAACGGACTGGTCAAAATTAGAGAGAAAAGACACAAACATAAAAAAACCTGATTATCATCATCATTCCTTTTCCGCACCTAATGGTGCATAGGGCACTGCATTGATACACCAATCGCAGTGTACCTTGATCATTTTTGATACATTTTTGTGGCCGACTGAAAAAACCTAGTTGATTAAAAATGACAGCTGTATTTTATTAGGAAGATGAGGCTTGAACATATTAATTTAAATAAAAGTGCAGTATGTTTTACATATTAAAAGAAAAAAAAAGGAATCGGGTTTTGAGTTTGGAACTAGAGAAAGAGGAAACAAGGAAAGAAAATGAATAGCAATACATTAAAAAAACAATAAAATGAGGGGAGGTTAGGGTTCTGAGGACATATATTAATGTTTCAGGCGTTTCTTGAAGGCGGCCAAAGAAGGTGCACTTTTTATATGAAGAAGTAACTCATTACAAAGTCTAGCGCCTCGATTAGAAAAGGATTTGCTGAAAAATTATGTGCTATGTCGAGGAATGGAAAGTGATATGTATACATAAAAAATCTAAAACATTTTTTGAATAAATAATAAAATATGCATTCAACTGTATTCTATAATATAGCTTGGTTTACATTTACTCGCGGAATTTTAATTTTAATTGTTATATCTGATCTAGTTTTACTGTAAGTGCACTCTTTTTTTATAAAATCATGATTGAATAGTGTAATAAAGAAGCGAAATCTCCTTTTAGCAAATAAATGTTAATCCGGTGGGCAAATAAAATATAATATATTTAGTGATTTTATGTTAATACATTTTATAATATTTTAACATGGATATCCCAAAGTTAGACCTTCAGATATTAATTTTATTAAATATTTTTTTCTTTTTTCTTGTTAAGTTTTAAGGCTTTTATAACACTTAATTTTGCACCTTCTATACCGGAAACTTGGAAATATATTTAATACATTAAATTGAACTCAATAAAATTAAGTATATGAAGTTGGACAAGCTAATAATTCATTTACTTCTCATGGTTTTATTTTTCATACAAAGTAAGTTCAGTATCATGTTGAAATCGTGCATTGAATGTATTTTAGTCATAGTTGTCAGAAGATTTAGTTTTTTTTAAATATTTTTTTTAAGGATAAACCCGCCAAACCTCTATTTAGAGGCTTGTCAGCAGGTGGAAAAGAAGGGATATGGAAGAAGGTTATGAAAAATACACCACAACATCCTGAAAAATTGAGAAAAAATCTTTCTTGAATTTTTTTCTCGCAACTAGCGGGAATTGAACCCGCGACGCCAGTTTCACAGTTAGCCGTTTAACCAACTGCGCCACGACGCTTATAAAGATTTTAGGATTACGCTTGTTTTTTTGTCTAAAAGGATTCGCATACCCAAATCGTGCAATTTGAATAATAAAAGCATTTTTGGACCATAAAACTTGAACAAAAATATTCTTCGCGCAATATTTGTTCGATCGTGAATCAATGCATCGAAACAGGCGAATCGTTGCACTTGTGCATACCGGAAATATTATTTCACGTATGAGAATAACTGCTCCAACAGTTTGTTTAATATATTATAAAGCCACACTGATATACTAATCCGATGAAAAGACAAATATTCACTACACCAACTATATCTTCAGTGAAACTACAGAAATTTAAGGTATCAAAATATGTTACATACAGAATTCTATATTGGTAATTTTTAACACAATAACTGATTTATCAGTTAACATATTTTTATTTACCTGCTTTTATACTAGCATACAATGTTTATAGTTATTTTTCATCAGTCAAAACAAGAATGATCGTGTAATTCACAACGCGGTTGGCTTGTTCCCTTACGAATTTATTGCGAAATCGTTCTTTTAAAAATAACTCAATCCAAATCGAAACCACAAACTCTCTTATGCAAATAAATATAAAAATATGTGCCAATCCAATTAATAACTCTTGTAATCATTTTCATTATAAAATGTTATATATCGATATTTAGAAAAAACGAAGATGTTTTTAAACCACTTAATAATATAATATAAATTAATATATTTAAATTTACAGTTTTTTTTATTACTCCATAAATTCTGTAAACTTTCGTTTACAACGAGAGTGTAATGTATAATAAACATAAAATTCAGCTAAACCTCAAAATGACCTTATGTGGCTTACAAAGGCTTACAAAGAATGTTATTTTACGTACTTATAAGTAGAATATCTTCATTAAAGAAAAAATACATACAATACATTTTAACATTGAAAAAACAAATAAAAATATTAAGACTCCGCTACAGAATAAAATACAATTAAAAATGCAGCATGTATAGTACATTCAAATCTCTCGTGAACTTTGCTTATTTGTGCGTGAGAGAATAAAAATGATTTTAGTGTTCCTGTTAATACAAACGAAATTTGTAGGTTTCCACGGTTCACCGACAGGCACTAACACATTAACAGAAGCTTATTTAACATTTGAACGGTACCAACTTATGCAATTCAGTAGCAATCGAGGTAGTCTGAGAAATTGTTGTCCAATGTAGAAGGACGTAAGCTAGTTTCTTGTTTTACTAGTAATGACTTAGGACTTAGGATATAGAGATTTTGGTATTATTTTTGTTTTCTCTGGATATTTACTGTTTACTTATCAGACTGAAAAAGCACACATAATGATAAAACTGTGATTACTTTTTAATATTATTGTAAAATACATTATTTACTGCCTTAGAACGGGGAAGCTATCCCTAGTTAGGCAGTTTAGATGCACCAACAGCAAAAATAAAATAAAAATATATGTTTACTTTTACTACTTTATTAATTTGTTGTATAAATAATTACTTGTAAATTGCTGTAATAAATATGTAAAAAAAAATAAAAAAATTACATAGTATTGTCTTTACATCCTGCCGCTATTGAAATAATTATTATCTTTTTATTTTTTAATGTCAGAAACTATTTGTAAAGTAATTTATGTTTAGTATTTGAGTTTTTTTTTCTAATTTCTACTTTGTACGGGTTATATGGACCAATCGAGCTAAAATAAAATTATCCTATTACTCGTTTATAAAATAATTATTTATCTCCTAAGTTTTAGTATATATATTTAAAAAAAAATAGTAATCATATAATACTAAATATTTTACAAAGTATAATAAAAATTATTTAAAAGTAATTGAGAATGCCCAGGAGTTACTACAACTCATTTTTTCTGACGTGGATACCTTAAAAGAAAATGTATTATGGATTTAGAAGAAATGTGTCGCTAATGTGGGCATTTTAAACGGTAATTTGGTAAGACTGTCCTACTTTACGTATTTCCGCACACTTTCTTATAACTATCAAATAATGAAAATTTAGAAAAATCAAAAAGCACTTACTGTAGTCGCTGTTCTCGTCGGAGGTTCCGTTGACCACGCCGTCGGGCAGCAACTGGAGGTTCCTGTTCTTGATGAAGAGGTGGATCTTCCTCGAGGTGCCCGTGATGTGGCTGAGGTTGGCGGAGCGCTGGGCGCGCGGCTGCGGGGGCGGCGCCGCGCCCCCCAGCGCCAGCAGCGCTAGCGCCAGCAGCCCCGCCGCCGCCCACCGCGGCGCGGCCGTCACGCCCGCCCGCCCATGGCCTCGTCTCGAGCACTGGACCAGCGCTCGCGGGATGCACGCGCCGCTTCCGCTCCCCGGGATGCTGGCAAATCCTATCTCTCGGGCCTGGAGATTTATTGCGGACTATTTGTACTCTGTCAATCGCAGAAACCCTTTTTTTAATTGTATTCTCGCTTTAAATGCCTCTTTCAGCTTATCACTCGCGGTTTTACAAAACTGCAGCGAATAAAGATGTTTTTGTTATTAATCTTTTTAAAATTTATACTTCGACAAATCCAATATTATAGAGCTAATGGATAATCGCTAATTCCTTGAACTTTTTGTTGTTATTGTCGTATTTTCGCCATAAATATCTTATGCAATATAATCACTAAATATCAAACCAAATTATGAGTCTAGTAATGATCTCGTCTTTTTCCTTCTTCAGATAATTAATTTCTTAATCTGGCGAATAATAAAGAATTTATATCAGGTTCAAAGCTCTGGTAACCTGTAACTGCTGGATGGTTTAAAATTGCAAACAATACATCAAATTCTGGAGAATCTGTCTTAAAGATGAGTGTCATTCACAATAAGAAATCTTCAGCTCAAACTTGCTCAACACTTAACTTCAACACTATCAGAACCTTGAAACTAATCTGGAACAACTTACAAGATAGCGAAAAAACACGGTCAATGTCGCACTTATTTATATCCAGAACTAGGTGTTTCAATAGTTCATAGACTAGATGGAATACAGCTGAATTCAAAAGTTTTCAAGTTGTAGTAAAAATAAATTTTGAGCACCTCAACTAAATTAGATTAATCAAACTATGGACACTTCGCACAATTTATCTTCGACTGTTTGTCAATTCGATATTCGATTTGTAGTTTATCTTATTCAGTTGATCTTCTTCAATAATTTGAATCCCATTTATCAATCAGATCTAAAGCATTTCAGTTTGTAGTGATGATTTTTCAATGTATTATATCAGATCTATTTTCGGCTTATCAACAGTCCTTCATTACTCAAGGCATTGAGACTAAAATTTCGACGAGGTGATCCAAACCAAATTTTGGGTCTCTTTTGTGTTATTCTCTTTTGATAATGAGATAAACTAATCTAGATTTTATATGTTTATCTCCGTGTAATTTAGAAAAGTTTCTCAAGTGTTTGGTTGGGTTTTCATTCTGAGGATTTGTAATTTATTTTGTGTAATACTATTTTTTTTTCGTCTCCGCATTTAAACGTTGATCCCTTAAACGTCGTACGTAAGGGTAAGTCTTAATTTCTTCATTCGCCACAAGCTGATAATTCAATCCAAAACTGAAACAAAAAACAAAACACACCAGATAAGCAAAACTAAAAATCATTAGAATCGGGTTGCGGTCCTACGGCTAGTGTCTCGGACTCATGGATCAAAGGTCCGTGGTTCGAATCCCACTCTACCTTAACTTGATTCCCATTTTCTAATAGTGAGTTATTTACGACTCGTTGAAAATGGCCCTCAAAATTTAATGTTTGGGTAAATCATAAGAACGCAAATATTTATTTTTACCAAAAAAAAAACTTGACAATAGAATATATTTTGAATGGTATGAAATAGTGATGAAACAGATAATGATTGGGCCGTATACCAGATATTCGGCGAGCCCCTAAGCCGGATTAAAAAGTATTTCGAAGTCAATATATCTAATTTTTATTTGTATCTACCTTTATGTTCAGGTAAATGGCAGTAACCCACAAAAGTAACATTTTACGAGATGACCGAAAAATAGTTCAAACACCCTGGTACTCGAATTTTTCTCATAGTTTAAAATCAAACTTTAAATGGGTAAAATTACCACACGATATTTTTTTTAAAAAGAAATAAGGAAGTTATTATTTTATTTCGGGGCATTCATTTAAAACTGTTTTAAGGATTTTTTACAGAAAAGGAAGAAATATTAAATACATTTTTTTTTTGTGAAAGTATTTTTTTTTATTTTTAAGATTTTCACATCCGTTCAGATGATTCGCAACAAAGTTTTAAATGAAGATGTAATGTAATCAACCCTGATTACAAACGCTGTAATGCGATCCAAAACGTCGGAAAAGAGTGCAAACGGCCAACAGCATAATAACCCAAAAAAAGGTCATTTAGATTGTCGTCTTATCTCGTAATTATGCATTTTTGCGAGAAAACTTTATTTTTACCGATTTTAATCATTTTAAAATTACTCTCATGAGGGTTGAATCTTTTTTGCAAAATTATCCCCAACTTATCAATTTGACATGTCCTATCTATTCAATTAAGTTGTTATCGGTAGTAAGACAAAAAAATAATTGGATTTCCAGCGTCGATGGATCAACAATATTATCTTTAGACAGAAGATTGAGATGAGTATCATTTATTATTTTATCGGATTTGATTAATGTTTTAGTAAAAATAAAAGCATAATTATTTTCTTCAAAATCAGACATTTACAAAGTGATTTATTTAATAGTAAATTTAACTTTAAATAGTGCCATTTAAAATGGTATTTAGTAAATGCCCATATTATTGAACTATTTTTTGAAGATTAAAACAATTACAAACTTTTCTAATCTTCGAATTTTCCAAGATAGCTGAAACGATATCATTGATTCGTTAGGCAAAGTTCAATCGAAATGACAACCTAAAATATAATCTTTTTTATTTAAGTAAAATGCTTCTTGTTAATTTTTTTTTAAATTTATTTATCAAAAGCATACAAAAATTAACATATGAATTATCAAGTCCTACTGAACTGCATAAAATGCAGTTCGTCAGCAGGTGCTTATAGTTCTAATATATATACATAATCTTATCACTTAAATTCTATAAAAAACTTCATAAAATAATCTTTATATATATGTACAATTCTTCTGCACGTGTGATGTCAATAAACTCCTCCTAAACGGCTTAACCGATTTACGTGCGGCTTCAGGGATATGTAGATCTTTGCGCTGAGCATGTTTGTAAATATTAAAATTTTCAATCAAATCTGTAAAAAAAAGTTAGAAGCATAAATCTTTTTTCCATCGACCTACCAGGGTTGCATTCGACGAGAATGCTGGAAGGATGTTGTTTTTTTGAAATTTATTATATAAATAAAAGACGAGTGATACTTTAATCCACAAATTTGGAAAATCCAGTGACCGGTTTCATCGCTTTCGCGACATCTTCGAGACTGGTATTTTTTTAAAGGAGTTCAATGTATTTATACAAAACAGAGGTAAGGATAGATAATTTAAAATTGTATGAAAGTAAATTAAATAAAGTAATTTTTATCTTAAGGATCATTATCAAAATTTTTCCGGGTTAACTAATGAGTTGATATAATGCTATTTTAATGCGTTTCAGTATTTTATTTGTATCTATCCTTACCTCTGTTTTGTATAAATACAATGAACTCCTTAATGAAGATACCAGTCTAGAAAATGACGCGAAAGCGATGAAACCGGTCCCTGGTTTTCCAAATTTGTAGATTAAAGTATCACTCGTCTTTTATTTATATAATAAATAACAATGAACATTACATCAAGAATTTTCACTTACAAACTTAAATGTTTTAAAAAATTGTTTTTATGTGTTTAAAAAAAGTTTGTTTTTTAACGTTTACAAATAACATTCGCTATTTATTGATCCCAATCAGATTTTTTCCTGACATTCCTTATAATTTTTTCCCATTTATTTCTTTTTACTGGATTTTTGGTAACACTAAAGTAATATTAACTGACATTCAATACATTTTTGAAAATCGCATTCAAGAATAAAGTGCACCCATGTTGGTGAGAAGAGCCGAGTTTGAATTTTGCAAAAGAATTTTATGTTGGCTGCGGCATATTATGCATATTTTTTTCTAAAGAAGCGATTTACTGATGGTGTTTATCTAATTAAAGTGTGTTTATTTGTGTTGTCAATGTTCAAAGTTGAAATTACAACCCTACTTGAGACATGCGACTAACTCATCATTATTACAGGACGTCGATCATTTATAAATCAACAAACAAGCACTTGATTTTGATATCTGCAATAGCTCCATATCAACATTTATAATGCACATATTGCATACACAGAAGTCCCTGTGTTGGATCAATGCAAAATTCGCTTAAGGATAGTTATCAATGTAACAAAAAATTGAAAATGTCAATCCGAAATACGAAAATGACTTGCGGTTATTAAATTTTCCCGGGCTTTTAGATACTGGTAATATTTTCTGGGTTATTATGCCGCTTGTTTTTCATCATTATTTGTTGTCATCTCCGAACCAAGAAAAACCTAATTGAAATTAAAAACTTAATTGAAATTATTGTAATGCATACAAGTATTATGTATGAATAAATATTTTTTATTTCTTTTGAATATTTATAGTGGCCACTTTGCACAAATGTTTTTTTTTTTTTTAAGGAAAAATATTTTATTTTGCCAAAAGAATCAAACCCAAGACGTTTTGAATGGCAGGCAAATACGCTGACTATTACACCACCAGCCGTTAAATAAATAAATATTTTTTACCAAAACGTAATCTGCTATTGACATTATTTTTAATACTAACATCAAAAAAAGATTTTGTTTTTAATAACTTCGCCATTTTTTACTGTTTATTTCAAGACAATGATTACTCTGTGAAAATGTTACCACATTCAAGATTCTGAAAAATTTTTAAAATGCAAAAAGCATCGCGAGGTAAAACCGGACTTTTTTTCAAACATTAAACGGGATTTTAAAGACACAGGTTTATAGCTAAAAAACCGATAATATATTTAAAAACAATAAATAAAACAATATAAATAAAATATCAGTGTTGCATTCATTCATTCAGTGGCGTTACTCGAACGCAAAATTTTTGCATGAAATAATTTTATCGATTTTATCAAACACTGCGTCAAAGTAATTTGTATCTTTGATTTACGAGAATTCGAACCGATATTTTTTTATCAAATTTCCTTTTTTTTAAAAACGAGTTTTATCAAAAATCTTAACGCTCAGATATTAGAAACATCAGTTCGCCTCATTCCAACAGAAGCAATTTTACTCATGATTGAACTGTTATTTGTATACCGATAATTAGGTAAATATCTAATAGATACTTGCATTGGTTGAAATTTTTAATTAAAATGTTTAAAATCCCATGAGAAATAAATGCAGGAACTTACTTAAAAACTCTTAACTTAAATACCTTTTCTGTCATGCTCCGCACACCTATTATGGACATTTTATTAAAAACTCCTATCATAATCCCAGGTTAAAATGCATGAAAACAACTTCATAGAACGATTAATTAAATTTTGGTTGTAATTAAATAAAACTTTGATAATAATTCGATACGCTACAGCCTCTTGTCGCCATACAAATTTATATTGCAAGTCTTGGCGCGAAACATATATTAAACTAGACGCACGGCGGTTGTTATTAGATTTTTAAAAATAATTTTATGCGAGTTGTGGGACGGTGTAAGCATGGCTCTCTATTTCGGATCTTGGCCCTTAATAACGAAAATTTTACAATAAAAAAAAATTATATCGTCCATACAATTTCAAAAGTGCATGTCAAACTCGTCAAACCGTCAAAGCGAATCGGGTTGTGGTCCCGAGGTAGTATTGTGGACTCACGGACTAAAGGTTCCAGGTTCAAATCCCACTCTACCACAACTCGATTTCCATTTTTCCAGCACAAGTTACTTACGACTTTTAGGAAATGATCTGAAAATTAAAATATTGGAGTTAATAGTAAGAACTCTAGTATTTCTCTTTTTTCTAAAGAAAAACTTTATCTTAATGAATCACAACAATGAGTCATCTTCATCATCGTACCTCTTTCCACATCCGAAACGGTGCATAGGGCACTACACTGGAACGCTAAATGCAGCGTACCTCGATCAACGGATACATGAAGGTAACGTTCAATCGGTCGTACTCTTCAGGTACCTTCCATCCCATGGACTATGGATAGTGAAATATTTCAGTGTTAAACTAACTTTAAAATAAACATTTCGCGCCAACCCTGCCAGGAATCAAACCCGGGACGTCAACAGAATCCATTGATATGTAAATTGGTAATAAATCTAGTACTTGTCTATACTTATATGAACGCGCTTAAAATGTTATTTTTATTTATTTATTCAAAAAAATTACACATGTTTAAATATAAATAAACCTAATAATGCTTTTTAGGCTGTGCCCGTGACAAGTCATTATAATTACCAATAAAAAATACTTAATAAAATTAATTGAATAAAATTATAATAACATTTGATGCAATAGATAACAATCCAGAAAAACAAAAAAAAAACATATATAAAAATTAAAATACAAATTAAACAGATTTACATTCATACACAATCAATTATACAAAATAATAGTACTCGTATCATTAAAATCAATAGAGAAAAAAATATATGAAAACATAATTCAAATGACAATTGAGATATGGTTTCTAGAAACTCACTCTATACTGTAGTAGAAAATAAGAGTAATAAATAATATGCCAAATAACAGTGAGTACTTAAAAAAAAAATATATTGTGAAAAAATATAAAAATATTTTAATATATTTAATATTAATATGTTTTGATTAATCTAATACAGAGAGCAAAAGAAAAGAGAAAACATAAAAAAAGCCTACCCATAGGAAGTTCAGTGCTATCGGATATTGGATATAAAAACGCTTTTTTACATGTTGTAATAATTAGAGCATTTCATTTAATATTCGCCTTTTTTTCAAATCGGTCACAAGTTCTTCCAAATCAACCAATGACAGAGTATTGTGATAGATTTCCAGTCTCCGGAAAGCCAGCTCACCAATCAGCAGAACTCACCGACGACAACGTGTGACGTCACTTGCGGAGTAATATCAAAATTACAAAACTGTAAAAAATCATAGCGTTGATATATTTTTTTTTTAATTTTGGCATATTTTGATAGTCAATCGACGTAAAGTATAACTAAACTGCCTCGTCAGATGTAATCGCTAAAATTTATGCATACTTTTGTATGCATAAATTTTAGTATCTTTTGTATCGTTGTTTTCAACGATTTAAAAAAATTAAGATGTACAATTATAAATAATTAAAACAACATTATATATATTATTGGTAACAAATTAAAAGAAAAGCAAAACCGACAAGACAATAAGGTAGTTAAAAAGAAAAAATTAAGGAAAATGGAAGTAATTATACAATAACATATATTCAAACAAGTAGAGGAATTTGTGTATCTGAGAAGTATGTTTACTAGGAATGGAATGACTAAGAAAGATATTGAAAGGAGGATGAGTGCCGGGAACAGAGTGAACGATGCACTTAAATCAACCTTGGCAAATAAATGTTCGTCGCAAGAGGCAAAATTAGCAGTTCACAATGGAGTCCTGGTCCTGACCCTGATGCAGGGGAGCGAAGTATGTACTTGTAAAAACAGGGATGAAAGTAGGCTGAATGCTTTTCAAATCCGATCTCTCAGGCGAATGTGTGGTAAAACTATGTACGATAGATGCACAATTGTTGAGATCCATACATTATGTAAGGCTGAAATAAGCATTATCGACACAATCGAGAAAGGAGCTCTACACTAGTTTGGACGTATAGAGTGAACGGACAGCGAAAAAACGGCTAAAAATATTTACAATGCAAATGTTAATGGATGCAGAAATAGAGGAAGGCCGAGAAAGACATGGCATAACCAAATTCAACAAATACTTGAAAATGGACATGTCAAAAGTCGGAATAATCACTGCTTATCCTTACGGATAAACGGCGTAATGGTTTGCTTTTGTTTTTGCTGTTAATATAAGTTATAAATTTAAAATACTCGGTACGCTTCTACTCCAATTTGTCCAATAAGCGCTTTCACCCTATAATAGACATCTTCAGAATAGTCAAAAAATTAAATTAATCAAAAATAGAATTGTAAAATTGAGTATTTTTAATTAAATATTTCTTGGTAATTTCTTCATCTCAATTCTCTGAGATATTAACCTGTTTAGTAATATATGACGTGTAGTACAGAGTCAGGTACGCCTCTGATCGAAAATATTAAGGTCACAATGACTGCTGATTGGTCGCGAAATTGAAAGCGGACCAAATCGTAAATTACAATAGGGGTCAGTGCACTCGCGGTCACATCACAAGACCTTGTGGTAATACTGCCAATTGGACATAGGAACTACGAATAACGTTCAATACACGCGATAATTACTGTGAATTCAATTTGTCCGAGGTGAAAAATACGAAGTGAAACTACCGCTTTTCACGTCACTGAAATTTTTGCCATATATTTAAACAAATTATAATAGTCAAAGGTCTAAGATAAATGCAATAATGATTTGCTGACAGATGTTGATAATTTGTGTTTTTTTGTTAAGCTAATCAACAGGTTTATGGAAACCCTAACAAATTGGCATTAATGAGTATATCTGGTCTTTTTTATCTGGTCTCCATATTATGATGTTCCCATCAAGAATATTGAATCAGTTCAACATCGATTTTTGAGAAAGATAGGCTGGAGGTTGGGCTTATCCGGATACCAATATACGTATAATGAGCTAGAAACTAGCTTAAATATATATTCTTTTCAAGACCGTCGAAATAAATCCGACCTTCTAGTCCTATTTAAAATTCTCAACTCACTCTTTGATGCGCCTGAACTACCGAGCTCAATAAAATTAAAAATTCCAATTGGAAACGACAGACAAAACTTACTCTTTCATACCGATAACCATAGAACTAACTATGGTTTTTATTCCCTTATGCCCAGAATTCTTAGGTCTGCCAACAAACATACCAGTCTTGATTTCTTTGATAACAAGTTGTCTTCTTTCAAACGATCACTGAATCAAATTCAATTATAAACACCTCTCTCCCGCTTCCACTCCCACAAAGTCTACTATGTTCCATAGTGTCTTTCTACTTTTCTTTATAAAAATTCTCCATGTAAAAATATGTTCGTAATAATACCCAGTGGGCGTTTTTAATAAATAAATTAAAATAAAATAAATAAATCTAAATATACATAATAACACTTAATCTAAACTATCTTAAAATGGACATAGCAAGTGTGTCATTGTGAGTCAGGAGTGACAACATCGCTTGCTTCTTGAATGCTTGCCCTTGCTGTTGGGACACATCGACAGTACCGCTTAATGAGATTTTGTTCACTGTTCCGAGCATCCTTGGCAAAGGGGAAAAGAATCCAATGTTGGTTTTATAATTTCCCACAGCAAAGCATTGGTACGCAAATTACGGTGAGGTAAATTAAAGTTAATCTGAACAAGAATATCATTAGCATCTATACAGTTAGATATTAATTTGTGCTAGAATATCAAACCACCCAAAATCCTTCTGAATTCTAAACTAAAGATATGGAAGTACTTTATCATAATAGTTAATTATGAAGGTATTTGATCCCATTCTAAATATTAACGATTTTAAAAATTTACGTTGCACTGATTCAATTTGCGTTATATGAATATTATAATAAAGAAACCATATTTTAGAATTAAATTCAAGCAAGCTACGAACAAATTATTTATACAATGTAATCGCAATTTTTGGGCTATTGAATAGCTTAGATATTCGCAAAATAAATCCACAGATTTTGGACGTTCTCTTGCAAATGTGATCAATGTAATGGTTGGATTTAAGTTTTTTATCAAAAAGTATTCCAAGATCTCGAAATTAAAATGGATGATGTATGGATTTGTTTAGATTGAATTCAAGTGTCAATTTGTCCTATCCTTCGTAATCCGGTGGCCCTTGACTTGAATTCCACAGTCACTGACTTATTCTTTCCCTGCGCTGAATTAAAGAAGGAACAGTAATTTGTGACATCTTAATGGACAAAAAATCACAAAAAAACCTTATTCAAAGGTCAATCTAAGATAGCGTGCGCGAATCAATAAAATAACTTGAAGAAAAAATTAAACGATCGAGTGTTATCCTGGAACATGTGTCAAAGAAAGGAAAACGTAAGTCCTTATTCATTTCATTTAATTCCTGGATTAACACTTTTAACATAACGTACATCGCAAAATCAAAATTACATAATTTTCTTCGAACACGTTTCGGGAAAAAGTGAAGCCTTATTTACAGTCTCAAGGTATCGAAGGAATTAACGAGACAGATTGTTTTTTAAAAAAGATGAAAGTATAACTAAATGAAAGATAATTGTAAACGGGGATATTTTAAAACAGGAAGAAAAAAATCTCGTGTATCTGGGTAGAATATTTCATCAACATGCTATCCGCACCCGATGGTGCATAAAGCATTGCACAGGTACACTTAATGCAGCGTATAATGAACGTCTGTCACGTGAAGAAAACGTGATTAGTGATTTCCTTATTCGAGATTTTTACCTGAAAGCAGCCATCAAGTCGAAAACACAAATCCAGAGATTTAGTCCTATTTCATCCACAAGACTGTATTCTTTATCCCCTAGGACACAGGTAATAGAGTTTTTTTATATTTAAACATTTTATTGTAATATAGGGACCAGCACTATAATACTGTAGAATTTTGTAGGTACATGCCATTCGAATGCAGTTAGTTGCATTTAAAACATCGAAGAGGGTCACGTTAATGCAAACGACATTTCAAAATGATCTGTCGATAAACAATTATATTTATTTTCCATTCATAAGGCTTTGATATCTTCTGAAACCGGCAGCATTGCCCCGAGTGTATTCATAAAATACCATTTTTATTTGAAATTTTATAAATAAACTCAATGATTCGTTAACAGAAAGAATCATCACAAACGTAAATTTATATTGATTGCCATAAAGCTAATTGAATTAAGCATCAACTTTTGACAATAAGAATTCATTGTACGATTATTTAATTAAGTATGTAGAATCACTTTATTTTTTCGCAAGCGTTTAATTGCAATGCAATGTTAACACTAGTATAAAAATATACGTATATTTACAAATAAGTTACTAATTTAAAATACTTGGTTCACTTCCACTAATTTTTTCGACCAATTAGCGCTTTCACCCTCTAATGGGTATCTTCAGACTGGAGTCTGAAGAGTCTAAAGAAAAATAAGTGCAAGTGACTAAGTGGAAGACTCCAGTCTGAAGATGCCCATTAGAAGGTGAAAGCGCTAATTGGTCGAAAAAAGAAGTGAAAATGTACCAAGTATTTTTAATTAGCAACTTGTATGTAAATATTAGTTATTGCATCATCACAACGGGATTCCATCAATAGTTGTCAATAAATAATTTATATCAAATAAAGTACATACTCGTATAAAAAATAAATAAAAAGTATTATCATTATTATTTTTCATCCCCTATTTAGGGACAAAAATTAAGGTGAGGAAAGTATATTCTACTCTTCTCACTGCCAAGCTATTCTCTACATATGATTTCATTTAAATTATTTATTGACAATTCTTGATGGAATTCCATTGTAATGATGTAATAACTTATATTTCCATATAAGTTATTAATTTAAAAAATACTTGGCACACTTCCACTTATTTATTTTGACCAATTAGCGCTTTCACCCTCTAATGGGCATCTTCAGACTGGTGATGCCCATTATAGGGTGAAAGCGCCAATTGGTCAAAATAAATAAGTGGAAGTGTAACCAGTATTTTTTAAATTAATAACTTATATGGAAATATAAGTTATTACATCATCTATACATATGAGATAAGAATTTACTTTACTGTTAACACTTAGTTTTAAATAATCACCGGCCCTTTAACGTTTTATAACGTGTTTGTAATTCGTTAATGTACCCGAAAAAAAATTTAAAACATTAAATGACAGCTTCTTTCGATTCGTACAGTACTGTTTTCAACCCTTATAGCGCAATCACAAATAATTATTGACGTGCATAAAAACATGCTAAGCATTTGAGCGATCGCAATGAACAATAATAAACATGCTTAATTTATCGCAGTCATGAGTCAACGCGTGTGTAATCTCTAAGTCAACGCTCGTGTCTGTTCGTTTTTTGTTTTCCTGGTAAATAAATGCAGTTCACTGGTGAAAAATCGGCGTTTACTATAAAAAAAAATCAATACATTGAATTAGCAAAATATTAAGGAGTATTTAATACAAAAAAGTGTAAATCAAATTACAATTACTAAGGCGACTGCTTTTCTTGTCTTGCCAACCGTCGGCTTAATGCAATAAATAGCATGATAAATAATAAATAAAAATAGCAGTTTTTAAATATTTTACATATTTACGCCGGTGATATTCAAATATGTGATTGCACGGCAGGATTATACGTCGCAAAACGTAAATATGTTGACATTCAATATTAGGTGTTCACAGATGTTCCATTGTGATCGCGAATACGACAAACAACCATGGTGAGAAATTGTTATCACATCGCTTATTGGCACGTCGATAGTTATTTGTGATTGAGCTACTAGACTGGAATTATGAACATAATTTTAAGGCGTTATAACGCGTATTTAGAACGTAAATATGCGCTATAACGCATTAAAATTGCGTTCATAAAACCAGCTCTAGGCCACAATTACAAACGCTATCTTCATCACTTATGAAGACGGTATAAAGAAAATTCAAAGTATCTTCGTCGGTAACTATTTTTATTAATAGTATTTTATATTTCATACAAAAAACATTGTGTTACTTTGTAGATAAATAAAAGATATTTAACTTTACATTGTAATACGGGCTCAGATCAATGATACAAATAGAAAACGCAAATCATTTGCAAAGCCAGTAATTGTTTTCTCATGTTTTGCACTAAACAAATCCTTTCTTGGTAATGTCATAGCTAGTATAATATTATGAAATCACACGTCTAGAGCCATAAATCTTCGGTTTTTAATGATAACTACACTCGCTCATTTTCGATTGCTATTTGTAACCTGATTACGAAGATTCTCGAACCAACCTTAAAAATACTGGTTATTCTGTTACGTTAATAACCATTTTTCATATAATATTATGAAAAAAAAATATGTTAGAAACATACAAACAGCTAAAAAATTTGAATTGTGTTGCATTTGTCTACTTAATCATATTACATATCGGTTTTTACACACCAATATTGTATAATATCTGTAAAAAAGACTCCCACGTCTAGCGTAAGACTCATCTGATTATTATATTTTTATTCATTTTATTTTTAAAAAATTGCAGTTTAAGTATTTATTTATTCATTTTTAAATTATAAACAAAGATTTATAATAAAAAATATGTGCTTTAACAATATACTTTTTTTAAAAATATATTTTTTTTAAAAATATTTTACATGCGAGAAGAAACAAAGAAGACTTACATACATAAATAATTAACAAAATATTCAGACAATTTTAAAAGATAATATTTCATTTATGTACACCTATATTATTTATATAACAAAACGTACAATAAAAAAACTAAAACATAACATAAACAATACATTTGTGGAGCAGTTTATTCAATATTGGTTTGGGCGAATAAGACAATCTATTTATCATACATTATTTATGAACGTATTAAAGCATTTTAGACTGTGCCTGTGCTATACTTTAATAATTAACAGGGAAAAAATATAGGAAATTGGAAGAAATAATGATACCTTATGCAATAACAATATTAAAAATAACAATCCAAAAAACAGCGTTTAGTACTATAAAAAATGATTTAGAAATAACAAATAGTAAGGAAATATTACATTTATTATTCCACCTCCTCCCGTGAGTTATTAACAACTTGTTGAAAATGGCCACTAAAATTGAAATATTTGAGTAAATTATAAAAACGCAGATATTTCTTTTTTTCTAAAAAAATAATAATATTTAGTTATATTTTTTCATTTTATATTCATATTTGTTGATTGTTTCTAATCTTTGTATATCAGAGGTCTGTGGTTCGAATCCCAACTTGATTCCCATTTCATAATAGTGAGTTATTTACAACCCATTGAAAATGGGCCTGAAAATGAAATATTTGGGTAAAACATAAAACCCAAATATTTATTTTTATTTTAAATATGTTAAAGCCTTTTGGGCGTTAATAAATAAACAAATAATGTTCGAGGATTGCGATGTATACATTTCTTATTTTGTTTTAATTTTTTTTTTGTTTAATATTCTTTTTGGTCATTTTTATTTCTATCGTAATTGTAAATAACGAGATGTAAATAACTCACTATTAGAAAATGGGAATTAAGATGGGGTAGAGTGTGATTCGAACCGTGGACCTTTGATCAGTGAGTACGAGACACTAGCCACCGGACCACAACCCGATAATATTATATAAAAATAAACAAATGAAAATACTAGAAACTGAATTATATCATGTTTAATGCCTTTAAATGTTGTGTAAGGTTTTATCATATTTTTCTGATTATTTGTTTTTTTCTGTGTCACGTAAATAATATTTTTTAACATTATTTTTATTTAGAATCTAAACAGTAGGCCATATTGCAAAAATAAAATTAATCTCCAGATATACATATCTAGATAAGAGATACTTATTATATGTATTATCAATACAGATAAGAAAATATTATGGAAATGGATAGACCTGTCTCGGTCAATGAACTTATTTCAACAGTTGTTGTTGTATATGTCAAAACTGAAAAATCATAGATCTAAATCTACATGAAGATCACATTTTTGTTTTTATTTTTTTATAATTACAACATGCACCTAAGGAATAAGACAACCCATGCAAACGAAAAACGTAACCTTAGTAGATTCACTACTTTTTTTTATTCTTAAAAGCCTTTTTTTATATATATTTATTCTGCTTGTATAAGAAAATGTTTTAGGCGTATATATTGTTGTGCTATATTTAGTTATAAAGGTGCTAAACTTGCTTTGTTTCTTTGTTGTTCTCAATATGTGTTATTTTCTAAATGTTAATATTATTTGTGTCCCGAATTGACTTATTGTAACTCCTGGGAATGTAATTCAACGTATAACACTAGTAAAATATTTTGTGTTATATGATTTGTAAATAAAAAATAAAATAACATAAATAAATACAGTATTCTTAACATGAATTTTGCACAAGTATGTTAATTTTTACATAAGTAATTAAAAATTAACAGGATCTTCCCAGGTTTTTTTTAAATGTAATTTTTAAATAAGCAAAAATAACGAAAGTAACAGTGTTATATTTTTTCTGTGGGACGTCGGATAATTTTTATTCAAAGGTTTTAAATATGCTTTTTTTTAATTACCTAAAGATAGACTTTTGTGCCCTCAGGAACAAACGGTACGTATTACGTTTCTACGCCATACTTGTACGCAATGTTTGTCAGAGGGGCGCTCTGGGGGCATGACGCATGACGTCAAAATAACGTAACTCCAACTGCGACCCGTTTTTTGTTTGCATTTTTAAACCCGAAAATTATAAATGAAAACTGTGACAGGCATGACGTGTGACGTCAAAATGACGTGATCCCAACTGCGATTCGTTTTTTGTTTGCATTTTAAAACCCTGAAATTATAAATGAAAACTGTGTTTTTGTACATCAATAGTTATTTCAAATTATTTAATTAAGTAAATTCGTGTAATTTTGGCGTTCTATTCACGTCACGTTCTTACGTAAAATGGCGCATATTTTAACTTTACTGTAAATCACTACAAACTAGGAATGCCGCGTAGTTAGCTCTTACAATGAAAAATACAAACATGTATCCTAAACATTAAATCATTGACAAGCAAAATGAATCCTTAAACAATACTCGAGACATTGCAGTGGCGATAGTTAATGAGTTACTATTTATTTGTTTTCCTACATTCGATGCAGGTGACCAACGAGGCACAAAACCTCTAATTACAAACTTTTCTCACAAACAAAGCCCACCTTGGACAGTCAGACATCATTATAATGTAGGACGCTAGTACTGTAACTTGTAACTGAACATCGCACGGAATGCAAGGCGGGCCAACAGAGGGCGCTGTCGAACATCGGCATTAACTTTGTGAAATAACATGATTGCAATAATCTTTTTTATACGTGTATAAAACATCGAAATTCACGTTCGTCGTAAAAAGGTTTTTATTTTATTTATTTATTTTGGAAAAAAACAGCAGTTTTTACATATAATTCATATAGAAGATACCGGTACATATGAACTTAAATCTTATCTACGCCTATAAGTTATACTTTATAATTAGGATAGGAAAGATAAAAAAAAATAAGTTGAAATAAAAATCAGAAGTTTACATTGTTTTAATGCAAAACACATCAGTAGCCCCAAATACGCTATTTTAATATGTATTAAAATCATCGAAAAAAATATTGTTTTACAATAGAAGGTCTTTATAGATTTAAATTATTAGAAACTGCACGATTTTGTTCAATGCAATTCCCGTGGTTTATCCTTTAAGGTACAGATATACAGGCTGTTCTTTAAACCCTGTCACATCTGGAACCACGATGATCAGTATGGACAAGAAAACATATAAGCATATTTAAAAAAAAATTCAGAACGAAAATTTTTTTTAATTGAAAATATTGAACAAAACAAATGGTTGCGTACTTCTGCAGGGGAAAAGCGAGGGAGGCGCCGCCGCGCGGTTGACGGTATATCAGACTCCCCCTTCCCCCCTCCTCGTTTCACCCCTGCAGAAGTAAGCTACCATTTGTTTTTTTAATATTTTATTTTTGTAAATTGTATTCGTTCTAAAAATGTATTTTAATGTGCCAATATGTCTTCTTGCTCATACTGATCATCGTGGTATCGGATGTGACAGGGTTTAAAGAACATCCTGTATAAATGAAAATATAATGGATATAACTAATAAATGTACCATAAGTAGTTATTCTACCTCATATTTGAAAATTAAATTAACTATCCAAAAAGCATATAAACGTAAACTTATAGGTACCTACTTATCTAAAAAAAAAGCTATTTAAATTATGTTCTTGTATGACTTGATTATGCACTATACCAGAATAAAATTGATAGATATTTCAACAGAGATGTAGATTTGTAAGAAGGAAACGTCCAAGTCGGTTAAATCCATTACTTATTTAAAATATTCACAAAATAGCGCATTTAAGTATCAAATTTCTGTATAAATGCGCCGCTTATTGTACCCACCCACCTTGAATAGTATTAAGATTTTACTCGTATGTTGTAATAATCAGTCCAACACGATTTCCCGCCGATATCGATCCGCCATGACAGTTTGCGTTTTCGTGAAGTCGCAATTATACCCTGATCCGTTTCTTCGGCCTAGACTCTCTAACCGACCTTACATAGGTTCCTCAGCATAAATACATACATGTAATTTGTCGCCGTTTTCGTTCGCTAAGTTCGTTTTCACGGCTTAAGTAGCGTCTTACATATTACACTGAAATATTTTTCTAAATTGAATTTCGGTAAAAATAGCCAACAAGAAATTTTACCTAACTAAACTGAGTTTTGTTAAAATAACTTAAAAGAAATTTTACCTAACTAACCTGAATTTTGATAAAAATAAATAACAAGAAAGTTTTGAATTTCGTATAATAATACAGTTAATTGAGTTGATAAAAATGGATTTTTCATACAAATAATTAAATATATGCTTAATCCACGACTAATTATTGTTATTCGCGGGTAGGAATTTATATAATGATTAAAGGCCTCGTTCTAAAAACATCAAATGTTCAAAATTTTCCAAATGTTATTAGATTTTATTATTATACGCGTCCATACAAATAGTTTTTTCTAAATATTTCTAAAAAATCGTTGGTAGCCACTGTTAAAACACGGTGTTTTTTTGAAAACAACAATTGAGACCCGCTTTTTTCAAAACTTGACACTAGTTTGAAACGTAATTTTCCAGCCGAGGGTTTTTTGTAATTCGCGTGAACAATCTTGTACAGCCTAAAGGTTATCTAACTTTTAATTTTTGTATGTAGCTAAAAGTTTTATTTTATATTTCACTAGCACCCAACATAAATTATTGAAATTAAGGATACACTATAAAATATCGTGTTTTTAAAAAAAGGATAAGACTTTGATTTTTATTTAGGCCGGTTTTTAGCGTGCTTTAGTAAGTTGTTTTTGTTGAGTTAGTGTATTTGATACGTCTCGGTACGTCTTTAAGTTTAAAAAAAAACAAATCTTCATATGAATATCGTATTTTAAAAAACGAACCTTAATTGTCCAAGTCAATTTGTATGAATGATACCCTTTAATTAGCATTTCTATAACTGTGTAACGTCACTGTCACTTATTGTTTGACTGTCTCTTTCTTTCTCCCACTGTCGCTTTTGGTTCAAAAAGTGTTCTGGATATTTCTGGATTTTTTTTTAAATTTTTGATTATATAATTATACATTTTTACAATTTTTTTAAAATTTTAATTGTTATATTTTTACTAAAACTAAAATCCACCGAGACACTTTCTGCAGCTTGTTGGTTTATATTACTGAATATTTTGACAAATCTGAATACGAAAAGTTCAATACTATTCAAGTTTCTGAAGAAAAAAAATGCATTTCAACCATTCTTACTATATTCTTCATAGTTTGGACTAAAAACCACAAAGGTTCAAATATTGACTTGGAACAGTAATTTTGTAATAACACTGTAATTTTGTTGAATATTTGAATACACAATAATATTAATAAAATTTTCAAGTTCTATTCAGTGCACTAAAAGTATATATATTTTTTTATTCCATCAAAGAACATCAAAACCATAATAAAACCGTGGTTTTAGTTTAAACACTCCCCTGAAAAATTATTGGTTTGTGACATTTAAGATTTTTAAAACCAAGTCTTCAATTACACTATGGTACCAAAGTACAGAGCATGTTGTGCCTTCTTTTCTCATGATTTAAACATTATATTCACACTTGCTTCTACTTTATACGAACGAACAATATATTGACTCTGTGCCGAGCACAGCGTTATCTTCTTATAACCACGCTTAGGTATACTAGATTCAACGTGATTATCAGTAATAATAACTCTGATATTCGTAAGTGCGTCTAACCATGTTATTACTTTTTTGTTTCGTTTTGCACTACAGTCTAATGAAACAGTATACATAAAAGACTTAAACGGAAATATTTGCATCGTAAAGAATTTCTAATTACTATAATATTTGGACGTAAACTTAGCAGAAAAGTGTATCGACTGGCCAAAAAATGGTCTAAAGCCTCGAGTTCTAACTACACTCTAATTTGCCAAAATAAATAACGCGTACTTTGTTATTACCAAAATATACTCAGACATAATGATGCATAGTGGCGAATATATCTCACACCACGTCAAAAATTATAATATTGAAAATCGTCTTTACACCGTAATGCAGGTGTCCTAGTTCAGCACAAATTAAATACAGAACGAACGGTAATGTTCGTCA
Source organism: Micrasema longulum (assembly GCF_059751315.1). Lineage (NCBI taxonomy): Eukaryota > Metazoa > Arthropoda > Insecta > Trichoptera > Brachycentridae > Micrasema > Micrasema longulum. The sequence goes on along the minus strand of NW_028278695.1, from coordinate 161,827 downwards.
TATTTGTCCTTAAAAAAAAAGAATTATGTAACCTGAGTAATAATAATAATGATCACAAATTTCCCCGACAGCGTGAGCTTATTGCCGACAAGGAAGAGGACTCAACACCAGGTTAGTCAGTATTATGATATGTTGTTTTTTTCTGGTCCTTATACAGGCGGCCTCCGTGGTGTAGTGATCAAGACGCTTGACTCACGCACGGAAGGTTCCGGGTTCGATTCCCGGTGAGAACACTAAAATTAAAAATGTGATTTTTCTCAAGCCTGTAATTCACCACTGTAATTAGGCCCCCTGGCCTGTTGTAGTGCAAAAAAAAAAAAAAAAAATTTAAAAAATTTCCAATAGATTTTTGGCTGCATCCACTAGCTCATATTGTCAGTTTAGCGAATTAACTTATTATTCCGCTATCATAAATTATGTTTAAAATGCAAAGGTACATACTATTTACATGATTCACCATATTAGACCTGATGATGTCGATTATTGTTTTGCATTTTTTCTCAAAACCTCAGATCGCACAATATATAAATAAAAAGGGTGTTCAAAAACTTATACAACATGGAATTTTCACAAATCGGGAAAATATAAGTAATATTTAGAGCATCTGGGATGTTTTTGAACGACAAGAGCCATAATATGGCCATTAATTTAGATGCAAGTTTTTTGGCCTTTTTAGTAGTTTCTGAGTAGTGAATCGGGTACTTATGCCCGTATGTACAGACAAAACTCAAGGTGAGGGAATACGTTTAGTACATTTAACTCTTATCTCTTATGCACAGAATAACTTGAAGGTGAGAACAGTTAAACGTACTTTCATCACCTTGTGTTTTGCCGCTATTTAGCCCGTATTTACGGGCATTAGGGAATAAAATATTACATAAAACTGCACACTAAATTAAATCTAATTTTTCCGGACTTTAGTACAAAAAAACTGGTTAAATGATATGTTTGTACGTGTAGGATTTCATAAATATATTATACTTAATATATTCGTTTTTATACAATACAAAACAGAGACTAATTAGTACAGTAATAACCGTATTCAAATGTTTTGCTTGAACCTTTTTACTTGTTAACAGTTCCTATGAGTACTTCCGTTTAGTTTACATACTTGTTGCTACTGTCTCATACCGGTAACCCCATTTCGACTCAAACATAATTGTTGTCTTACCGGTAAATATTTATTTGACGAATCTTGGCTGCGCGGTACAAAAGCACTACGAAAAAGAACTTTAACCTGGTTTGACTATTCGTTCGTTAGTTTCATAGAAAATATTATTTCCAGCATAAGACAACAAACCAAAATTTTTCTGTGTTTGCAGAGTGAAAATTCTTTTATACAAGTATTAAAAATGACTTATTTTACTTGTTTTATTCTGAAAATGCGAAATTTAAAAAAAAGACAATAATTTTGCAGGAAGGACCAAAAATTATATTGTTTCGTGGTTATATTTTGTGATGGCTATCTTTATTTTAACACTTAATATACGTATACAGTTTATATAAGAGCGGGCATATTGCCTTAAGGCAGTTTCTTCCTACCTACCCAAACCGTTCAGTTTGAGAAAATTACAAGTACATGGACATATTGAATCTTACAACTTTATACAAAAATTAAAAACAAAGATTAAGAAAATAAAAAAACTACACAATGAAGAGAGGAGAGGGTATGGGAAGAAAAGAAGAAGGATAAAGGAAAAACTTAAATATTTACATAGTGACATTTCAATCTTGACTTAAATGTAAATAAAGAAGGGGCGGGGGCGTAAGTTTTTTGAGGAAGAAAAAAATAATATAATGGACACAACAACACAACAACTTTTCTGTCTTCAAATTTACTCATCTGCTTTCCTTCCATACTTTTATTTGCTTATTAAATATGTTTATATATTGTTATTTTTTAAAATTCTTGAATTCAGTACTCACTGTTATTTGGTTATATTATTTATTACACTAATTTTTTACATAATATACCACATTATCTCAATGATATTTTTGTATTATTTTCTAATGATTTCAATGATTATATTATTTTGTATATATGTATAACATATGATTAAAACTAATTTTGTATAATTTTTTTTTTTTATTATTCTTTATTGTTTTATCCGTATTCTTTATTATGTATGCTTGATTTCAAAACTACGGGACGTAAACCTGATTTGGAAAGATACACAGAAGCTGGCAGCTGACAAAGATACTTGGAGGCTCTTTGTGGATACCATATGCCCCCAACTAGGGAGCGGGCATGGAATGATGATTTTTCGTTTGTGGTTTGACATATATCATATAATATTGTACTTTTTAAAACTTACATATTGTGTTTTTAGATGCTGAGAAAAAATATAATTGAAACAATGTCGTTTAAATGTGGAGTTTGCAAATACGGATATGAATTATCGATAAGCCACTGTTTGTTTTTACTAAAGACTACCTTAAAGATGCCGCAAAAGCGATGAAACCGGTCACTGATTATTTCAAATTTGTGAATTAACTGTCACTGATTATTCCGAAAGTATTACAAATAACTTCAACCGAGAATTTTCACTAATAAACTTGAATGTTTCATATTTATAGATGTTTTATACGTAAATGACCTTTCCTAACGAATTTTAAGGTTTTCCATTGTAAATAATTTAAAAGCGTTTTTATGATATATAAAATTCCTAAAATACGTTTAATATGTCAGTCGGTTTCGGAACAAGAATATAAAGTCAATATTTAAACGTTGACAAAGAAACTGTCATGTTCCAAAATCAGAATGCACATTAAATTTATTAAGTGATTTTACACAAACGATATACCTATTTAGTTTTTGAAATATTTAACGTAATTTTTCTTTCTTTTTTTGCACCACAACAGGCCAGGAAGCCCAATTACAGTCGTGAATTACATCACGGTATACCCAGGCATGAGAAAAATGACATTTAAATTTTAGTATTCTCACCGGGAATCGAACCCGGAACCTTCCGTGTGTGAGTCAAGCATCTTGACCACTACACCACGGAGGCCGCGAGTTGTAACATTAATTAAGTCGTTTTTTTCTTTTCCAGACAGCATCTCTTTAACTTTGAATACCACATGTCAAAATAAACTTTCATTTCGTGAAATTTCTGAAAAACAAACATAATATTTCTTCTCGTCAGATCTCGGAGACTAACATGACAGGTTTGAAAAGTCGTGATCATTCAGCAAAAGCATATATTTAGTCTATTTTAAATAACATGGTAATTTTATTTGGTAAAGACTCTATGAATTCACCAAATTATTAATTTATTTAGGAAATTGACAGGAAGATGTTAATAATACTTAAACTTGTGTAAAATACTTTTCAGTGAATTATGCCCTGAAGAGGATAGGCCGTGTCTGAAATTTTTCATGGATAGGTATTTGAATATGTCACTCTTATGCAAATACCACCCCGATACTGTACTAAATAGACGACTGCATGTCGGACAAGTTTTGCTTAGCTAAAATCGACGTTTCGCTGTCCCATTATTCGCACCTCAAAACTGATCCAATTTGGTTGTTTTTATAAAAAATGGTATCAAAATTAAATTTTCTATGTCCTTTTCCGTTTTTCAAAATTATTTATCATATTTGTAGGCAGTGCGTCCGTAGACTGCAAATAAAACTGGGTGCTTTATAGGGTTTTTTGAAATATCACTGTTCTAGTGCCATGCTCCGTTTGTATGAAGAAATGTCAGATCATCTCTTAAATTAAACATTATCGGAAAATAATCCACGTACGTAAAATTAATAAATAGAACATTTGGACAAACTCAATGTATTGTAAGAATTGATAAAATAATTTTATTTTTCATTTTATTTTATTTTTGCACCACAACAGGCCAGGAGGCCCAATAACAGTGGTGAATTACATCACATAACACCCAGGCTTGAGAAAAATCACATTTTAATTTTTGTATGTATCTATTATGATGACTGACCGTAAATAAATGAAAAAGAAACCGGACTCTGGCTTCTGGATCCAAATATTAAAAAAAAAAACATTTATAAAAGAAAATAAAAATTAATGATCGGTTGACACTAATCTACTTTAAAGGACTGATACCCGGTTTCACGGTCCTCGCGACATCGCCATCGTCAGGTTTGTACGGTTTTTATGTTTAAACTAACTAAAAACTTTCATTTGTCTGACAATGTTGTGAAAGCAATTCAATCGGTTGTTTATAAAAATAAAAAATTAAAATCGAACAAACATAATCTTAAAAATAAAAACAAAAATTCATTAATCCCATTAGATAAGTTGTTCATATAACAGCTTCCGATCTATTAAAGTGAGTAAACTGCTCATGTTTTCATAGTCCCTGGTTAAGCTTTGGACTGATCATCTTACATTCATAAAAAAAATATCAAGATGCGCTGCGATTGGTGTACCAATGCAGTGCCCTATTCACCATTAGGTGCGGAAAAGGAATGATGATAATATTTCCTTATTTCAAATATGTATATTTTTAAGCATAGGCATTGTTAAAATATAATATGTGTCATTCACGTCTTTTATTTTCTGAACGGAAAATTACCTAAAATTTCAATACATTTCAAAGATTTCTTTTGAATATTTATTTATTTATGTTACACTTTATGTACATTTTATAAACATAAGAAAGCCGACAAACGGTATTAAGGCAATTTCTTTAAACCCACCCAAACCGTTCAGTTTAAGAAAATAAGAAGTATATGGACATAATCTAGGAATCTCATAATTGTATACAAAATTTGAAACAAAAATATACTAAAAATCTACGCTAACTAAGAAGAGAGGGGGGGAGATGGGAAGTATTATATTCCAATTTTTAATAAATACATATAATTATTTTAAATTTTATGGGAGGACGTTCATTTTTTTATTATTAAATGAAGTTGTCAACCTGTTATTCAAAAATATATTATTGCATGAAATTTAAAAAAAAACTATGTTTTCGAATGAGTAAGTTCAGTGGTTTTTTAAATATTTATTTTTTTGTTAATAAACTACTCGTATAATACACATTAGCAAAAAAAACAACGTTTTTATGTGCTATGATTTTTTTTAATTTTTGCATTTTATAAATTACTCCGCTAGTGACGCCACAAGTTCTAGTCGGAGAGTTCTGCTAATTGGCGAGTTGGCATCCCGGAAATAGAAAATCTATCACAACACCAATATGGTTAATTCGGAAGATCTTGTGACGTAATTCAAAGTAGTTCAATTTTATTATTTACAAATAAACGCTCCAATTTTTACCGTGTGTAAGAAAAATATATATATATCCAATTTCCTGTAGCACTGAACTTCCGTGTTGCATTCATCAGCACTATCACTCGAACGTGTGACAGTTGGGAAGATCAACTTATTAGCAGATCTAGGTGATAACAAGTAATGGGCGTCCCGGAAGTGTCGAAACAGGTCTAATAGTTCGTTGCCAGACTGTTCTAAAGAGTTTTGACTTATGAATATAAGAACAACAGCCGCTATGGCCTCTTGTGACCGATTTATTTTCGGATTGAATTCTGAGAGAAATATTAAGCGTATTTTTACGTTTTACTAATCCAAACAACGCTAATAACACACTATAGTCTAAAAAAATGTCACATGTTATTTAAATACTTTACTAGTTGGAAAATTATGTTTGCGTTTATTTTATCGTTGTTTTGACGTTGAACGCTTTTTACTACCACTAAAGCTCGAAATAACACTGTATTGTCGATAAAAACGATACCTACAGTTTTATTAGTGCATTCTATCACAAACGAACACTTTATTTATTTAATATTTATTTCATTAAGAGGAAACGCCGTTTAACATTCCATCATTCAAACTTATTTCCGTATTTTCTCCCTGGATTATGGCACTTAATGCTGTTTTAACACACTATAGATATTTACCATTGTTGTATCTCTACTGTTTTACTTTTTTGATAAATGATTTCTTATGGGAGCCAGGACCATTAAAAACACATGAAAACGCCAAGTTTTATCTGCCGTCTTCGGACGCACGATAAACAAAAATGAAATTGTAATTTTGAAAAACGGAAAAGGTGCCGACACCGAAAATTTGATTATGAAACTTTTTCTTAAAAAAAAAGCGGAATCCGTTGAATTTTTGGGAGCGGAAATCGGAACAACGAAATCTCGATGTTGTCGATTTTAGCTAAGCATAATCAGTCCGAAGTGCAGTTGCCTTTTTCGCATAAAATTGGCCATATTGTTCCAATACTATTCATCCATTTAGGATTAGAAAATTTATGTTATTTGAAATATACTTGCATTTTTTTTTTAAAACAAAAGTGTAAGCTTTTGCTCCTAGAGTTCGTTTGTTAAATTTTTAACTGAAAATCATTTGAACAAAATTTACTTTAATTCCAAGTCTTCATATGAAAATCAATGTATTAAAGTTTGTTCTAAATTTTAAGATGCGTAATCTGCCGATCGAAAAGTATTTATAATATTTTTAAACAAAACTTACTATAATTTAAAAAGAAATACCGTCAAAAAATATTTTTTTTATCTAATGCATGTTTAGTTAATTTTTAGTCGTGCAATTTTGAATAAACAGCATTTTAAAATGGCTAAGTCATAATGATTTTGATACTTTTTATCAGATTACAGTCTTAAGCATTAAAACATGTCTCGAAAAGTATTAATGAAACTGTTGATAGACAGTCTCTCGCTAAATAATAATTTATTGGTTATATAATAATTGTTTAAAATAATCGTAAAAAAAACCTTCAATTTCAAAACCAGTATAAATACAATAATACATTTCTGTAGTGCAGGTGAAAGGTAATCCAAACTTACTCGATATAATATTACCTATTGATAACACCGGAACAATTTTAATGATTTGCAAAAACGTTCTGAATTTTCCAAATGGGTAAACTAATATGAATACATTCGGATTGTATCAATTTAACGAGTATTTTTCAAAATCATCATCTTTATCAAACCATTATACGCAGCTAATGGTACATAAAACAAGCAAGCAACTTGTCAAGAAATAAGTATGGAGCATATTGATGTACGGTTGTGAGACATGGTTCCTTACAAAGAGATAAAAAAAGACTAGAGAGAGACCTTTGAGATGTGGTGTTACAGAAAAATATTGAGAACTTCCTGGTGACACCACATCACCAATGACAAGGTTCTCAGCTGAATCGAAGAAGGAAGGACCCTAATCAAAACCATCTCAGAGAGGCGAGCCTAATAACTCAGCCACATTATGGACCATGGAGGTCTCCTGCATGACAGAATAGGGGGAATGGAATTATTTAAATTTTTATTACTGTTAATATCACTTAAATTTTTTTTTAACTACCTTTAATTTAAGATCGTTTATTAATATTCCTTTTTTAAATTTTAAAGATTACTTGAAATACTGTTATTCTTTTTTTTAATTACTCTGAGCATGTTTTTACATTTTTAAACTACCTTTTATTACTTTTAGAATTGCTTTTAATTTATTTATTTTGTTTTTCTTACCGTAATATATATTATTAAGTAAGATAAGACAATTAGTAAGTACTCGCAGTATAAAATTGCTATTAAGAAATGGATAGTTGAGGTGGGTTGCACACGGATCAATGAGTGGATCAAGCCAAATAGGTAAAAAATTATGTACTGTTTATGAAATTTGGTCTACAGGTCTATATAAATTGGTTATGTTTTTTTATGATTATTTTAGTTAATATTGCTTATTATGTTAATGATAATGAGGTTGATTAGAATAATTACGTTTTTATTTTATTATTATGTAACTACTTGTTCAATAACTAATATAAGGCATGTTTTACTTATTGTAAAATGATTCCCTCGGCACGGAACACCCCAGTGAGGAAACAGTATTCTGTATAAAAAAAAGAATACAAACATTGTAATAGTATAAATAAATAAAAAAATGTAATGTAATGTCTGTTTCTTGAATAAAAGAAAATAAAATAAAATAATGGCTGAAGGGACAAATCACAGAGGGCGCCCTCGACGGGAGTATTTAGAACAAGTTTGCGATTTGAACGTGGGTTGAACTGAAAAAGGCTGCAGAGAATAAAGGGCACTGGAGGACTAGACGCTGGACTTTGCTGCAAACCAATTCCCAGGATTGAGACTGCGAAAAAGACAGGCAGATAAGAACATGCACCTGAAGCGTAAGACTGATCACTATACCTTCCTGTTATAAAATGATCAACAATGCAGCGCCCTGTGCACCATCGTGTGTGGACATGGGTTTGATGATAATGATTATGAAATTGATTTGCTTCGGGTGCCAGTCCAGCAGACAGACACGTCAACCTCTACAGAATGAGGTGATCTCATAATTTCTACTCTTTTCCGTTTTTCTGCATTTTTACCTGAGAGTAGCCATCGAGTCGAAAACACTCGTCCAGGATTCTTATATATTTTACACGTAGATTTGTAATTTTTATCCGCTCGTACACAGGCGACCGATTGAATAAATTAAATGAAGTTATTTATTTAGCAAATGTTGGTCAGTCAATGAAGTTCATTACGATACAATGGATGGTATTCTAGATAGATGTATTTCGACCATCAGCTAATTCAGGAGAGAATTGGTCTCAGCTAGGAGACAGAAATGCCTCACGAGATGAGTATAGGACAGACTTGGCTCGTCTCCTACTCGCATTTCCGTATATTTGTATCTTAATTCTACGAGCAGTACCGACAGTGCATCATCAGTACAGACAAAGACAGTACTGTCGGAAGTTTGTCTTGTTTGTCTAGGAGTTACTCGCACATATTAATATGCACAATGCGCAACGTACAGCAGAGAGGATTATATTATGGATCCGTTCAATTTAATATAGCCATAAACTAATAAGTAAATTAGTAGAAATGATAAGTTGATTGCTTTTAATTTTTCTATTCATTTTTAAATACAGCAAATACTTTACTTCGCCGTTAAAAATTATCCAAAAAATATTTTTTCTAAAGATTTCAACAATATTTTGAGTTTGTTCAAATTTTTGTAGACAGGGGCTGGATTCAACTCCCTGGGGAGCTGTTTATATTAACATATTACAACAAAGATGAAGAACATTTCAGAGAAGGTAATATAATTTTCAAAGATTTCAAATTCAATTTAAATATACCTAACGTTATATGAACAAGTTCTGGAAAAAGTAGTAAAGATGCAGCTTACAAAATTTTTAGATGTAAATAATATTTTATGTGATCAACAATCGGGATTTAGGTTTAAAAATTCATGTGAAATGGCCCTTAATATTGTTATAGATGACTGGAAAGAGAACATCGATAAAAATAAATATGTAGTTGCAGTGTTTTTAGATTTTAAAAGAGCGTTCGAAACTATTGACCGAAATATAATCATTAAAAAATTAAAAAATATTGGTATTAAAAACACGGAAATAAAATGGATTGAAAATTACCTCAACAATCGCATGCAAATGACAAAGGTTAATAATGAAACATCAGATCAACAAAAAAATGATTTGGGAGTTCCACAAGGATCTGTTCTGGGACCACTATTGTTTATTTTGTACATAAATGATATGACTTTAACATTGTCTGATTGCCAAGTTCGACTTTTTGCAGATGATACCTTAATTTATGTAGCTGATAACGAATATGATTCAGCAATAAGGAAAATAAATGCAGAATTAAAAACAGTCTCCAAATGGCTTAAAGCAAATAAGCTAAAACTAAATGTAGGAAAAACAAAATGTATGATAATGGGTAAGAAACGCTGTTTTAACAGTGATCACAGTGTTGAATTAGATGGAGAAGTTCTTGAGAATGTTGAAAGCATAAAATATCTAGGAGTTTGGATTGACTCTAAATTATCTTTTTCAAAAAATGCAGACTATACGAGTAAGAAAATCGCAAAGAAGGTATCCCTGTTAGGAAGGATAAGGAATAAATTAGACATTAAAACCTCTCTGCTGATATTTAAAAGTATTATCGTTCCCCACATTGATTATTGCTCCAGTATTTTATATTTAAGTAATGAAGGAGATCTAAAAAGACTCCAAATAATACAAAACAAAGCGATGAGGATAATATTAAGATGTGGGAGACGAACAAAGTTTAAGAAAATGATTCAACTTCTAGATATCATGACAATTGATCAAAGAATCAAATTCAATGTTGCCAATGAAATAAACAAAATTATTAAAGGAATAGTTCCGAGATATTTTCAAGATAAACTAAAAAATAATGAGTTCTTTCATAACTATGCAACAAGAGGATCTAAAAATATAAGACTGGAAAAAAAATCAAAAGCAATGTCCCAGAACTGCCTTATGTACAAGGGAATAAAACTGTTTGAAGAAATGCCAGAAAGCATAAAAAATGAAATTAATGTAAATATATTTAAAATTAAATGTAAAAAGTATATATGTGAAAAATATTAGGTAGTAAATAGTGTAAATAGTGTAAATAGTGAATATAATTAATGAAAATGTACATATGAAACAGTGAATATTATAAATTAGGATATTAAGTGTATAATAGTGATAAATAATGTTAGAATAAGTATAGATGTAAATATTGTGTTGTAAATATATATTAGACTATGTAAATACATAGAACTAAATAAATAAATAAATAAATAAAACGTTGAACAGGATTTTTTTTTAATAAAAAAAATATAATCAGTCTTATATCTTACCCACTACTACTACTTCTACTACTACCATCACGCCATTTCCCCGCACCCTAAAACTGAACCTATTTCGTTGTTTTTTAAAGAATTTAAAAAAAATATTTACCATATTTGTATACCGTTCGTCCAAAGACGTCAGATAAAACTTGGCGTGTTTTTCGATGATTCTAGCTCCCATAATAAACAATTATTTTTTTTAATTAAAAATAATGGAGACACGCTAATGGTAACTATCTATAACGTACAAAAAATCACTGCTCTAGTGCTATAATCCTACGGGAATACGTTCGTATGAAGAAAAGTCAGACAACCTTCCATCTTAATATAAGTACCTACTGCCACACAGAATTTTTAATGAAGAACTTCAGTCCTACGGGAAATCGGATACAAAAAATGTTTTCTTGCGCGGGGTAAAAATTAGAGCATTAAATTGTACGGCAAAGTTTCTTGAAAATGTATGGAAAAAATAATAAAAAATATTTGGATAAAAACGCACTACTTTAAATGACGTCACTGGTACATGTGAATCAACCTATGATCCGAGAGCAATGGAAGATTTCCGGTCTGCTTGTCGCTTCTGAACCAATGGGAAGAATTGAATGAGAATAAGCGGAAATGAACCTCTAACGTTACACGCGGAATTATTTCAAAAATACATTTTTTTTAAACGTAGCGCTAATAACACGATATATAATTTATTTATTTTTTAATTTACTAAGTTTAAAAGTATATTAACAAATAAAAAAATATAAAAAACCACTGACTTTCCTCATTGGTGACAATTTTTATAAAGATATTTTTCTATAAATTCAGTCAGTCGTCTTTTAAACTACATGTTAAAATGATGTTACATCCGTGGTATTCGATTTAATATAAAATATGTTATTCGTCGTTAGGACATTTTTAATCCTTTTTAGGTACACGAATCTCTTAAAGAGGATTAAAATACATGTTTTATCCACTCTAAAACCGATTCATTCGTGTAATGATCTATTTTATGCTTACGACGAATGCTCTTAAAAATCATCGAATTCCTACCACGCTTTAATGACGCTAAATGACGACTGTAATACTTGTCATAATTTCAAACATTAAAGATTTTGCCTGCTTCTACATGGCGAGGGTTAATGCGATGTACTAAAAATTGGATTCCATGCTCAAAACTCGTCTGGGTCGTGTTCAGTTACATGTTACTAATGAAAGCACTTCAATTTTAATGAATCGGGTTGTGGTTCCGTGGCTAGTGTTGCGGGTTCACGGATCAGAGGTCCGAGATTCGAACCCCACTCTACCCCATTTGAATTGCATTTTCTAATAGTGATCATCCCGTTGAAAATAGCCAAAAAAATCATGTTTAGGTAAATAGTATGATAGAAAATATTGTTTTTTTTAATGATTAAAAAATTAATATTCACGTTTTTGTTGTAAAAAATCGGTTTTACTTTTTAGACAATGAGGAATTTCAGTGTTTTAAAAAAAAGGTTATTTGTTAATAGATTATTAGAGTAAGCAAAAATTTTTTTTTCAATTTTATGTATCGCTATGATGTTTAAAGTTTCGTATTTCTGAAATTACAGTCAGTTCTGTCGATCGGTCCGTTGACCGGGAATCTTTCACAACTCTCTTACCATTGGTTGATTAACATCAAATAGTGACGTCGTTCAAAGTAGTTCGTTTTTATTAAAATATTTTTCATACTTTTTTCGTACATTTTCAAGAAACTTTGCCGTACAATTTTACCGCGCGTAAAAAAACATTTTTTCAATCCAATTTTCCGTAGGGCTGAATTTTTTTATTTAACTCTGTTTACTTCTCATTGTAATCGGGACCCTGATATTAAAATCACCCTGAAGACATCATTTTCTTATTTTTCTTAATTTTTTTATGGTTGACTATTTTTTCAAATTATCACCCGTGGTAAAACATGAACATATGTACATTGCGTTCAAATGTTTAATAACTCTATGTTAATGTATTTGTACCTGTCGGTAAACCAAGTAAACGTGCATATTTCGTTTGTGTTAGCCACACTAATTATGATTTATATGAATATAAGCGTTCAGCACACATATGTGCAGTGGAGCTTATTAAAGAAATGGACTGTACATCAAGGACAGATTATTTGATTTATAAACTGTGTCTATATTTTGTTTCTAAACCATATTTTATTTATTTATTCATGCCAGGGGTAAAAAACTCCAATAACCGCCCCTCGGCAAATAAAATACATGAATTAATTGAAAATGAAATCAAAGTAACTCTTTGTACAAAAACAATTAGAAAATGGATAAAGGATTAACAAAAAATGACAATGTTTTATCATATAAATACTTTTTATACTCATCTTAATAATTCAATGTAAGTCCCTCTCCAAGCACAAGAATCTGTCTCTTTTTTTGAAGAGGAAAAGTATTTTAAAAAAAAAATATTATCTCTGTATATTTCATTCAAGTGCAGTAAATGTACCCTAATTATTGAAATATATTCATATTTATAAATAAAATTTTAAAAACATATTAAAATAAAAAACAACAGCATTTATGAGAAGTATCGCATCAATTTATAATCAAACTAATAGAAAATATTAGCTTATCTAGGCTTCATTTATTAACCAGTCACTTTATTATTATATTTTAAGAGTTACAAATTAATTTCATTCACAAACATTTAGACAAACTCAAAAGTCAGTGCTATGCAAGCTCCTGACGTCGCTGCAACCTGTGATGTGAAGATCTATTGTGACCTATTGAAGATCTATTGTCCCAGTGAATAGTTTTCGCCCTTCCAGCCCAGGTCTTTAAAAAGCCTGGCTACTGTGTGCAAGGCGAGAGTTCTCATTTTGCTAAATCTCCCCCTCCAAGACCAGATCCGTAATTTTATTATTCTCTTTAGGATCGCAGTCAGCTGTTAAATAAAGCAACCCAACATAATAACTTGATATCGGATTCGTACTATGAATGCATGACACATATATAATATAGTGTATAGAGATAAGATATTAAAAGTTATTATGTATGTAGCGTAAAGATAATTTCTTCAAATACTTATCCAAATAATAATTACATTACACTTGTGAATACATATTCATATGTAGTAGGCGGGTCGAATTTTGCAATCCTACTACTGCAAGGCCATTTATTAGTTGCCTAGTGTCAATTTTAATCAGTTAAGTACAGTTATATCTGAAATTAATTTTATTTATTAAAATTATCAGTAATTCAGATGACACATTTCATTCAAATGTTGGTCAAAATTAAACGTGTTTTATGTATGTTTTCACTTATAACAAACTAGTAATTAATAATGCTTTTTTTCAAATAACGAATACCAACGGTTTAATAAAATGAGTTAATAAGTTTATTTTTTTAAATTATTGGAAATAGATTATTGAAAATCACATGTATCTGTATGTATGTTTATTTATTGAAATCTACAGTCAATATACAATAAAACGGTTATAATATAAAATATAATAGATACTTAAAACTAAACTAAAAATGATGATGATATGTATATGTATATATGTAAAAAAAATGTTTTTTATAAAATAATTTTTTTAATATCTATCGCTCTCCGTGGTAAGTCGCTTGATTCGCATTACAAAAGGTTTCGGGTTTAATTCCCGGTGAGAACACAATAATAAGATGTCACTTTTATCAAGCCTGGGTGTACTGTGCTTAAATTTGCCACTGCGATTGGGTCTGGTGGCCTTCTGTAGTGCAAAAAAAATAATATTAATCTTGTATTTTGCAAGACGACGTGACGTTACAGCACCGTTTCTAGAGGAGTTTTTTAACAGTATTTTCAGAGTTAAAATATGCACCCTTTAAAATAGGGCCTTACTCACAAACTTTTTATTAAGATACACCTAGGCATAGCGGTATAATTCAGATGGGAATACAATCCTTATTATAATGGTAGAATAATAATGGTTTTTCTATCCTTATTTTACTACAATGCCTAGGCGTAACTTTGTACTAGGGTAATAAGAAAGACCCCTAATGTTTCGATATTTAGAGAATATCATGTGTTAAATCGCAAGTAGGTAAAACTCAAACCATACATTTTTTTGTCATGAAAAAAGAGATATTTGCGTTCTTATAATCTTGTTTTATTTATTTCAAATGTTAACAACAACAAAAAATGAAGAAAACGAAAAAAAAAGTACAAAACCTTTTATGATTTACCCAAATATTCGGATTTAGCAGCCATTTTCAACGAGTTCTAAATAACTCACTATTAAAAAATAGAAATCAAGTTGGGGTAAAGTAGGATTCGACCCTCGGACCTCCATCCATTAGCTACTGGACCACATTCGATTTTAATAATTAATTAGTACCGTCAACATGATGTTTTTTCTAGTTTACTTAAAATTCACCACGTTTATTTAAGAAGAATAACATTCAGAGGAAGATTTCGCGCTTTTTATGGGAATGGTCTTTAATAAAGCAATGTAAACTGTTTATTTGTAGACAGATACGGGATATGTTTTCAGTCAATCATAGAGGCTGAAAAAGCAGATCAGTACAATTTTTAACAACAATTAAAAGGCATTCAACTTCCGGTATACTGTCAGCTGTGTCAAATGCATTTAAAAGCTATCTAAGAAACTTTCATTTACCACAACAGGCCACTTATTTGGAGACCTTTTACTTCGGACTTAATATATGAATAACGCCTGGCGTCTGTACTATCCACAATAATACCTTGAATAAGTCAAAGTCCTCCAAATCACAATATACTATCAATTTACCGATAATAACCGCAAGTCTACGTTCGCATTAGCGCGTAATCAAACCCAAAAAAACTGAATGATTGCAAAAAATGATACAATTATTACAACATTATGCAGCGTGACGGAGACGCTTACGTGAGATTTCACAGGTGCTAATATAGCGAACACGGTGCGCGTTTGTTTGTATACTTGTCCGACGTCAAATGCAATGCTCTGCAATAAAAAAACGCAGATAAGGTACATGGTTAAACGTTGTGAGGTAACAATATATCGGTGAACTTAGCAACAAGTATCCTAAAGTGGAATGCCGACAAACAGACGGTAAACGCGATCAGCTGACATGCGCCATGCGCTTCTGACTGGTGGCTAGAAACTTGGAATTCTCTAGGAATTCCGTGGTCATTTCATTGCATCGTTCATTTTTTGCTAGCGCCAATGACTCACATTATCGCGGGATGGTTCGCGGAAAACTTCATAAAGTGTTCAATAGTATTGTTTACATTTTTCTGTTTGAGTATTTCAACACGTTGAATTAATTGCCCGTCTTGAATCATTCGATTTTTGAATTTCGTTTTATCATTGCAGGGATTTCATGAATCTATAATAATTTCAGTTTAATTAGCAGTTCACAATGGAGTTCCGGTATCAACGCGTATTTATGGGAGCGAAGTTTGAAATCAGAAAAACATGTGTGAAAGTAAGCTGAATTCTGTCGAAACGCTAACTCTCAGGCGAATGTGTGATAAACTATATATGATAGGTGCACAAATCGTCATCATCGTAAAACAATGACGCATGTAATTTTCATCAACTTTACATGAGAGCGGTTTAATTTATTTGCTGGCCGTTTCATGTCAGAACTCGAAGTAAATATACATATTACAACAGAGATGAAGAACTTTTTAGAAAAAGGAATACAGAAGTCTAGGCATCCACAGAGCTTATGACCTATCATCGGTTGGTTTAAGTGGCCACTTTTTTTTTTTTACTTCACACACTGTGTAACATTCACCATTCTAACCATTCTTGAATCCAGTTCTTGTGTACAAAAATTTGAACAAACCCAAAACAAGTTCCAAGAATAATAAAAAATTTAAAATATTTTCAGGCGTTGCCTTGTATCATATGAATCTCACACGCAACAATAAAGATTTTAGCTCTGTAACTCAACAAACTTTAACAGATGGAAGAATCGAAGAAATATAGATGTTCAAATAAAGGCAAAATGGTGAATGTTACACAGTGTGTAAAGTGGTCACTTAAACCAGCTAGTGGATGCCTAAACTTCTTTATTCCCTTCTCTAAAATGTTCTTCATCTTTGTTGTAATATTTAAATATTAATAGCTCCCTAGGGGGTTGAATCCAGTGTCTGTCTACAAAAATTTGGACAAACTCAAATCATTGTTGACAAAAGTATATCCTTTCATACTTTTTTTTTCTAACTTGGAATATAAAGCCTTTATAAAACCTTTTCAAGATCAAATATAAAAGAAAGCCAATGTCGCATTTTTCGCACATCCGTCGTTGTTCTACGATCATGACGAAATGTGTAGATCCCATCATTATGCAAAGTTAGTAAGACAAGTATTATTGACAAGAAACGGTTGATGCGTTGGTTTGGGCATATAGAGTGAATGGACAGCGATATAATGGCTAAAAGGATTTACAATGTGAATGTTAATGAATGCAGAAAACGAAAAAGACTGAGAAACACATGACGAAAAAAAAACAGAAAAATTTTAGTGCGTGCATGAGAAGATGAAGTATGAATGTAGAGAAGCGAGGTCTGCAGGCAAAATACAGAGTAAAGTGGCGTTCTATTTTATCTGCCTCCCCCTGTGTTTGTTTGTTAGTATAATAGTTTATAACGTAAAAAATAAGAAAAGTGCAAATATATTTTGATTCAAATTTTAAGAGTAAGCATACAAAAAACAATTGTCCGATATATTACATTATTTGCATAAGTTTAAGTGTTTCTACATATAAAAGAACGGTTCAAATATTATAAATTATGACAAGTGTAAAATAGTGATAAATAATATTAGATACAAATGGATATAAATTTTGTGTTGTAAATATTGTATTAGACTATGTTAATCATAGAACTAAATAAAATAAATAAAAAACTGCATAATTCATTTATTTATTCATTCAAAATTACACTCGTTTAAATATTAATGAACTTACTAAGGCTTTTTAGGCTATGCCCGTGTCAAGCCATAATAATTAACAATAATAATACATAGTAAAATTAATTAGATAAAATTATAATGACATGTGATGCAATATAATAACAATCTAGAAAAACAAGGTATAAGTAATAAATAATAAAATTCCAAAGAATACAATGCAAAAAAAAATATCAGATATAAATATTAAAATATAAATTAAACAAATTTAGATTCATACACAATCAAATATTCGAAATAATGGTATCATTAAAATCAACAAAATAATAATAAAATATGGTATTATAAAAAAAATAAAAAAATTAGAGTATCATTGAAATCAATAGAAAAATAATATTTGTATAAAAACATAATTGAAACTCACTCTATACTATTGTAAAAAATATAAGAAATAGGAGTAGTAAATCATATGCCAATTAAGAGTAAGTACTAAATCAAATAATACATAAATACAAAATGAAAAAACATAAAAATAAAAAGATATATAAAAAGCAAATAAAAGTAAAAGTATGCGAGGAAAGCAGATTTGTCAATTTTCGCTAATTGCTAATATCTAACTTTACATGTGTGCAATGTTTGATTTGCGCAATGATCTCTTTATTGTTTATGACTGAAATTTAACCATTCAGTTTAATGTGCTTATTCGGGATAATCTTTTTGGTTAATTGACGTTATTTCATTATGCTAAAGATTTTTATTTCGCGATACATCTCTCGGTGCCGATGCTGAAACACAAACCACAGTTTTGCGGTCGCTGTTATTGGTCATATTCCCACAATTTATGCATAATGTATTATTTTTACGGCCCATTCGTAATCCTTTCGTACGAGTGTATTGTCTTCCCCGTGTGCAGTGCGTCCGAATGCTTCTTCCGTCAATCAACACCTCTAGACAATGCGTGCTGTAGCGGACGGAGAAATACATCTTAGTCAAGATGTCTTGCTATCGAGTTTGTGATCGAGCGGTCTGTTATTTTTTTAAATATTCTTAAGTGCGTATATACTCATAACTTTTGTATAATTCAGCAAAATCAGTGACATTATATGACTTAAAAATATATACACGGCATTCCTTCTTGTAATAAGTTACATTTTTTCATTTTCTAACTCTTGTATAGATGCCAAATTATCCTACGCTTCACAACAATGTATTCATCTGAAAGAGAAAGGACTCTCCCTATTTTATCTTCAGACACACCAAGTAGCGTCAGACACTCGATCATTTGAACGTAGCTATGCAGAAAGCAGCCAGCCATAGAAAAATGAAACTGAGATAATAGCTCTTTTGTGAAAAGAGTGAGTAATCAAATCTACATAACAGTCTGAATATTTTTTACTTTGACAAATAATAAGTAATGCATACAATCGTTTTTTAATTCTGTATTTGACCAGTTTTAATGATTTTTCAAGTCCAGCTGACCGCTCGACCTAAGACGAGGATTTTGGAGAAAACAGAGTCTTATTAAAATTGTGGATTATGTTGTGTCATTATGTATAGAACGTTTTATTTTATATTTATGTTGAGATAGTTAATTGTTAAGAATCACTAAATTTATTTTCTTTACTAACTTTGAAAATACTTCAATTATTTATTAAAAGATTTTTTAAGTCTAGCTGACCACACAACCTTAATATGCATTTTGCAGAAAACAGTCAGTCTAATATTGAATGTATGCTGTTACATTCTGCATAAAAACACTTTTTTTTTATTTATTTAAAAGAACTAGATTTTTGGAAGCATTAATCTTCCCATCAGCATCTATACCGTAAGATTTTCCTAATGCTGTGGGTGTTTTCTGCAAATTTAGAAATGCCGCTTTTGCGATCATCAATATTCTCAGGAGGTGATTATTAGTGTAAAATGAAAGCGGCCTGGCTGTTTTTGGCAAAACATAGAATCGACCTTACGGCATCTGATAACACCTATATCTAATTTTATTCAAAACTGTAGACTGGCTGGTTTCTGCATACGTTCATTTGCGGTGCGGATTAGCGAAACAAGATTTTTAAAAGTAAAAGCAAACTGAGAATCTTTGGATAAATTTGAATGGTAATTACGCTGTTGTAAAATGGTTGGAACTTTGTCCTTTTAGATATTCAATTGACGGCGGGTTTCGTCATCTCGTTCCCGGATAGGCAGATCAGGAACAGGGCAGCCAGAGAGCGCGTGCGTGCGCATATATTTGCGAACAACAACTTACTGTACACTGTATAGAGCGTATAGGGGAACACGAGAGAGTCCGCGGAGTGGGGCGGCCACAGCGATCTATTTGCGACTAGGTTAATGAACCAACTAAGTGATCTCCACACGGCGGAACATTTGGCGAAACACGTGCATTCGACAGCCACTGCTTGTCAAGAGATCGACGCGAGCGGTGAGGAGACTCCGACGAGTCCTGAGGGAGCAGTCAGAAAACCAAAATAAAAACAACGGCCTCACAACATCTTCGAGATTTGCACTGGTTAAAAAGCCCAGAGAGAATAAAATACAAGCTGTGCTGGACAGTATTCAAATCCCTTCATGGAATGGCTCCAAAATACCTATCGGACCTTTGTATTAGGGAAAGTACATGTCAAAGACAATCTACTCTTAGGTCAGCATTTGATTCAGGAAGAGGAAAACTCGTCGAAATCCGGCGCTCCCCAAACACTAGATTTGGAGATTGTGCGTTTGCCGCCGCCGGCCCCTCTACCTGGAACCAATTGCCTTCAAACTTACGAATCATTGACAGTCCCAGTCAGTTCAGATCCCAACTAAAATCCCACTTCTTTAAACTATCACACCCTCAATTTTAAATCTGGAAATATAATATATCACTTAAGTTTAGTTAGAATGTAAGTTTAGATATACAATTGTAAAGCGCCCTTGAGGTGATTTTTTACAAAATGGCGCTTTATAAATCAGTCAAATATAATTATTATTATTATTAACGGCAATCGCTAAGCTTTACAACGTTCACGTTCCACTCAGATGTACCTGATCAAAAATTAGAAAGCTAAAGCCATAAAAACCGTAAGCAAGGGACGCAAAAAACTCTAGTGATGGTTAAATATTTCGATACAATTAGAGTGTAGTTTTTATGAACATTAATTAATAAAGTAATCAATGTTTTATTGACATACGTGTGTGAATTTACACCCTCATTAACGCTACGGAAATGTTTCAAAGCAATACATTTTTAAAATCTCATTAAAATCCTGCTAAAAAATATTTTCGATGTGTAATTGATTTATTTTCGATGCGTAATTTGTAATTTATTTATTTAGATAGTCTTACAAAATAATTTTTTACAACTAATTATGCCTTGACTAATAAATATTCCGTAGGAATTTTTTTTTAATAGTTATTTTTATTTAGACGCCTTTTGACGACATGACATTTGTTTTTAACGTAAACCATCACCATCCCATGAAACGATGCGATAGACCCAACATCCCTTATCGCTTACGGTAACTAATCGTTTTATTTATATATTTATAAACTAACAGTGTGCATAAAAAATATAGTAATTTTTTAAAATCATTTTATTAATGTAGGATACCCATATGATCAGACCAAAAAAAGATATAATAATTTTAATTATGTTAAATAAAACAAATTTAAAATGTCAAAAATTAAATAGACGTAGGTATATAATAATAATTTATTAAATAAGTTCTTCTCTCAATATTTCTATGACTTTTAACTTAAATTTACTTTCATTGTCATGAAACATATCGACCTTTTCTACGTTGCTCGCATATTTTAGGTACTGTTTGGATTTGTCTAAGGGAAGAGACCATTGCAGGAGACTGCTGCGAGATATTACATGGATTTATATACTATTAAGCGTGTTATCCAGATGTTTATTACATAGTACATGCTTTTTCTTTCCATTGTGCTAAATCCCAACTCAACACAGGGCTCTTGTTATCATAGAGTTTGGGTTACATTTTCATTTTGTAATATATAATATGTGTTTGTATGAATAAATTAATAAAATAATAAATTAATTATACATCGTTAAAACATACTATTTTGTCTTGTCAGTCTAGATGGCACACGAAAAAGAAGCTTTTAAGGTAGAACAAGTGAATAAATTTTATCGTTTATTGGTTTGTACAAAATTAATTGGTCTAACGTTCTTTTTAGATTTTGAAGAGAGTTCATTATATGGTAACGCATACTTTCAGAATAGTTAAATAAGTTAAGATTCAATCGGCTGTCAACCTATTTTCAGATTTAATAAATCTTTAGTTCTTTATGGTACAGATTGTTCCGAATCGCCTTGATTCTTGTTTTTAAAAGTCTGAAAAATTCACCTCCTCTCGAAGGATTGCAATGAATTTCGTTATTACGCTGAATATTACTGAATATGTATTCGGAAAACAATTTACTTTTTAATTTGAATATTAATACTGATGTCATTGTTATTCAAATTACTCTTTACTTTATCGTGAGCCTATTTAGTTTTGGAGTATAATTATTAAAAAATTTCCGTATGTTAACATTCGTTGGTTTACTATTTTACGGATCAAATTCGATTCCAGTCTAAGCTATTAAAAAATCTGTTTCATTCTTCAACTTATCATAATACAAGTCTTCAATCTTCCAATCAAACATTTTTAATATTTTGCACAAAATTCACTAATCATATTTGTTTACCAATCGCAATTCATATTATATTATTATTTATATTAACGCTAAAAGAAAGTGATAACGTTTCTTTAAATATCGGCATGATTTTTTTTTTAGTTTAAAATATATCATATTTTCATGAGTGGATATTAATTAACAATTCAATCGGACTTCGGTATTTCACATTATACATAGTAAAATATGTTTTAATTAATGTAGTTATTGGTTCACAACTGCAAATCTTACAATCACCTAAAAATCTATAACCAAAACGTGGTGGTTCATACGCCAATATGTTAAACCCTCTTAAAATAGTACGAAGATTAATTTATTATTAAAGTAATTCTAAAGAAATCATCAACATTTAATACGGAAAGTCTAAATAAAATATTTAAGGTTCATACAGTAGACACTGTTTATAAAATAAATTCTATTATACAAATTTATAAAAAAGAAAAAATAAATTTGAGATGAATAAGTCACTCAGATCCCAACATAATATTAAAATTCCTAAATTCAACACAAGTTATGGTCAAAATAGCTTTGTCTTCAAAGGTGTAAAAAATTATAATAATCTTCCCAATGAACTAAAAAGTATTAAAAATAATATATCAACAAATGGCCGAGTTGAAGGTAGGAGAAGCCGGGGTAGAATCCCATATAGATGGACTGACCAAATAAAGGTGGCTACGAGGCTAAAATTTGATGAGTCAGTTCGTCGAGGACAGACTGGAGTGGAACAGACTAATCAGAAGTGTTCATTGTGATCACGATCCTCAGCATTGAGGGACCGACTTGAAAGAAGATATTAAAAAATAAATTTTAAGTAAATCTAAATAAATTTTTTGAACACGTGTACAAACTACATTAAATTTTAATTAGTATGAATGTATTATTATTTTATGTATTTTCTTTATATATCCTATGTTTTTATTTTTTCTCATGTACTCGTATTTAAAATTATATAAACTCTTATAAATAAACAACTACAACAGTGTAAGTCACTCTCCAAGCACAAGAGTTAGTCTCTAGGGAATCAAGTTGGGGTAGAGTGGGATTCGAACCACCGACCTTTAATCCGTGAGTCCAGGGGCCAGGACCAGCCACAGGACCACAACTCGATTTTAGACCGATCGGTTTTAAATTTAACGCCACACCACACCACCCAGATCCAAAAATCTGTCTTAATTTTTTTTCTTGCCACTGGCGGGAATCGAACCCGCGACGCCAGTTTCACAGTTGGCCGTCAAACCATCTGCGCCATAGGGCAAGTGAGATTGTATGTGTACAAAAAGTGCGAATATGTTCGTTAGTAATTTGGAACGATTTTAACGAAATTTATTTTCCTACAACTGGTCTACTCCCCCTTGAGCGTTTAAATAATTATACATTGCTGAATTATTTTATTATTATTACGTTATATGCAAAAATTGTTGGGACTAAACAGATTAAGTATTATCTAAATTAAGATGACTGTCATTTTGTGAGAGATATGTCCACTATACGGTGAGTTCGAATATTTAATAAACCTATGTAAATGTGTTAGTGCCTGTCGGTGAACCATGTAAACGTGTGAATATTATATTTTTTGCCTGTTGAGCGCGCACATTTGAATGATTTATATGAAAACTTTTTACTATCCACACATAAGCAAAGTTTATTAAATATTTACATGGATGCATCCAGAAAACAAAGCGAATTGTAAAAAACATGTATTTTTGTGCTTTTAGCTGATGTTTGAAGCTGTGAAAGCTAGAAGCTTGCACTCACTACCTCAGGGTTCGGAATAAATATTTATAATTATTATTAATCATTATTGTTGTCGTTGGATTGTTAAAATAAATAATAATTATTATTATGAATTCGCCAATTAATTCGTTTTGTTGTATTGAATATGACTTTATTTTACTAAAAAATTACAACGAAAACAAAAGAATTGTTTTCCAAAAATTCAAACGATACCGTTTAAACACGTTTTGCTTATGATGCAATCGTAATGTGAAAAACTCGTGAATCACTCTTAATAAATAATAAACTTCGTGTTTTATTTGACACGTGGTGGTTGCATATAATCCTTTAAGTCTGATTAATTCCTCCATTATTCCCAATTGCTAAACATAGCGGTGCGTATTTGACTGTGCGTAGAGTGTAGTGCACTTCACACAGCTAAGATATTCATGACCGCATAACTAAATTACCTCCGCATATTTCTTCTATTAACACGTTCGTTTTGGAACTGTCTGTCTCTCGGGAAATGTCTCCTCTGATGTTGTTATTCAGTGCCAGGTTTGCGATAATCTATGGAGATTATCTACATGGAGGAGAAATTTAGACTCTCTTTGTTTATTTAGAATATTTTGTTCACAATATTATATAAGTTCATGAACAAGGTTGATTTGTATGCAAAATACTGATGATTCGTACATCTTGATGTCGCCAGAAATTAAATATACTATAACGTGGTGAAATGGCAAAGATATTTGACCCGTGTACGGAAGGTTTCTGGGTTCGATTCCTGGTGAAAATACAAAAACAAATGTGATTTTTTTTCTAGCCTGGGTGTTCAACACGGTAATAAGGAAGCTTATTGTTTTTTTTATCAGCGCGATAATTTTTTTAAAGTTTTGTGATTTTGAAATTACTCTGCCTGCGACGTCACAAGTTCTCTACGGTGAGTTATCCCAATTGGTGGGTTAGCTTCCTGATAACTGAAATTGCATCACAACACTCCATCATTGGTTGACTTCTTATTTATTTTTTATACATCAGAGAAACTGACCCCATGCTTTTTAAAAATACAGTCAAAACATAACATAAAAATATTTTTAAAAAGGTTTCGAAAGTAGGTATGAACTATTTATTTTTATTTTCTTTACAGTCAAACCTAGTTCGCTCATATACACTTTTTAAATTACTTATTTTATTTACGCACCGACACATACACACCTTCACACATTCACTCACACACATTCATATACACATACATGAATACAAGCGTAAATAATAAAAATAATTTTCTTATAAATTATGTATTATTAGATTAAGAGTGGATTCATTTAATGTGCAATAAATCAAGTAATGTTAATATATTTCTACTTATTTTTTTTAAATAGCTGGTAAAACCCAAATGTACAAATAAACTTTGCCATACAATTAAATGCTGTAATTTTTACCGCGTGTAAGAAAATATTTTTTTATATCAAATTTTCCGTCGCACTGAACTTCCCCATCGGACCTCCTGGCCTGTTGTAAAGCAAAAAAATACAAGATACAAATACGCAAGAACGAGTACACATACGAAATGTTAGTTGGTCATATTAGATGTTACTTAGAGGTGGTTTTACGCCATAATGTTTCATCTGAAGTATAATATTGATCACCTTATCTTCTTTGTAACGAAAATTAGCAATATGCGCTAATTATGAAAATTACTTATTTAATATGATTTTTACTCAAATTGTTACTCTTGTTTCGGTCAATTTTTATTCATAATATAATACACGGAAAAAAGAAACATGATAAATACATGTATTAAATAATAAATATAATATGAAAATAAACATGAGCAAAATCAAAGTAATGACTGCAGCCCGTAATGAGCAGCAAATAAATGTACTAACGTCAGGAAAAAAAAAAGTCAGGAGCAACTTTGAAAAACGAGAAAAAGTTTGTGTACCTTGGAAGCAGGATCACCTGGGATGGGGAACAAAAAGAGAGGTCGACACCAAGCGAGGCTTGCGTTAAGTAAAAAGCCTAAGATGTTTGAGTCAAATAATATAAACTTAAAACTCCGCAAGCAGCTTGCCAAGACATATGTATGAAGCATATTGATGTACGGTTGTGAGACGTGGTGCCTTACCGAAAGAGATAAAAAAAGACTAGAGGCCTTTGAGGTGTGGTGCTACAGAAAAATATTAGGAATTTCCTGGAGAGACCACATCACTGATGATGGGGTTCTCAGCAGAACTGTAGAAGGGAGGCACCAAGTCAAAACTATTTCAGAGGGGCGAGCTAATGGATCGGCCACATTATACGCCATGAGGGGCTCCTGCAAGATATAATAGAGGAAATGGCTGAGGGAATAAATCATAGAGGGCGCCCTCGATGGAAGTATTTGGAGCAAGCGTGCGAGGATTTAAACTGCGCCTCATATACCGAATTGAAAAGGACTGCAGATAATAGAGACCAATGGAGGACGAAACCAATCCGCAAGATTGAAACCGCGAAGAAGAAGAATATAATTTATAAGTTACTAAGGGCCTTACTTATAAACCTGGTATACATTTACGCCTATGTATAGTAGTAGAATAAGGATGGGAATACCTTATATATTGAACCACTGTTATAAGGATGAAATTCCCATTCGTATTCTACCATTGAGCCTAGGCGAAACTTTATGCCAAGTTTATGCGTAAGGCTGTAAATGTTCTATATCTATAGTTTTATTAATTGAGTTACATAAATTTTGTTTCTTTTGATTTAATTGTATCAGAACAAGTTAATCCACCATTTTTTTTCAACCTTTCCACTATTTTTAAATTAAATATCTACTTGTAATAATAAAAATACGTGTATAGTTTTATTCCACTTTTATTTATAATTTTTTACCAGTGACCGGGTTTCGTCGTGACCGACATCGTCAGACTGGTGGGAGACTAAACAAATGTCTTTGTTATATACAAGTTCAAGCAGGTTTATATGTTATCTGCCCTGCTTGCACTTGTATATAACATATAAATTTGTTTAGTCTCCCACCAGTCTGACGATGTCGGTCACGACGAAACTCGGTCACTGGTAAAAATTTGTAAATAAAAGTGGATTAAAACTAAATACGTATTTTTATTATTTTAATTAAAAATGCAGTTTCACCAAGAAATGTCGGTTAAAAAACTCAATATATTAATTATCTACCTTTAAAAATATATGCGATATTAATTTACATTTATGTGTTAGGGTGTTAATGCGTTTGTAAAAATATAATTAAGTAGTTAACAGTTGTTGTATTTAAAAATAAGAAAAAACTGACGATTTTCAAACAATTCCGGCTCCGATATCTGTAATGGTTCAATCAAATTGAACGTTTTTTATGGTTTTATCTTGAGATATCTCCCGTTATTTATAGACATTTCGCGTCGTATCTCTTTCATGCCATTTTTTGTCTATCTTTTATTAGCATATCGGAACCGATCATAGAGAAACAATAGGCCAGACAGTTCAGCGTAATATACCAGAGAAGATTTTTTTTTATTAATTTACAAGGTGTTCCAAATGAGTTCTATAATGAGTCTTATACGAATGCGTACGTAAGTACGCACTTCGAGCTACAGGAAGATAAGTAAATAAGTCATTATGATAGATAATTTATATAACAACATTTTTTGTAAAAATCGCCTCGAGAGTGAGATACAATAAGTATCCTAATACGTCTTGCAGCCACATAACGTATGAACGGTTGAAATTCTAGTTCCACGTTTTTAATTATGATAGAATTTGATAACAGGTAGATTGATTCATTTTTTGCGCCTACAGAGCGCACAGAATGTACGAAATCTAGCTCCTACTAAAATCATTGAAAAATTGACATTTTTTCTTATCGTTTACAAATAAGAGCTAGATAACAATATGCGAAACACAAATAGTATACATTTATTGAGACGCAAGCCCCGATTCCACTAGACTTACGTAAGTGCTTGGGCATGGTGGCGAGCGTTTTGCGGCGTAGGCGGGCGCGGTGAACCCAAACATTTGGTAACAAATGTAGTGTCCATAGTGACCGCGCGAGCGCGGCAAGGTGTCGCGTACAGCGCCCGCGCCGCGCCACAAAACGCTTGCAAAAAATTGGATAATAATATAATACAACAATAATATTATAACTTAACAAGAATATCATTAAAAAATAAAACATAGCACATCAATATAAAAAGAACAAAAAAAGACAAACAATTGATTAACATGATTCACTAAAATGATTGAAAAATCGTCAAGAAGATTCCAACTTAAATACCTTTCCCCGAGAAAAATTCCACTCCTAAACCTCTCCTTTGATTGAAATGATTTCGTCCTTGGGGTCATAAAACGCTCTTTCAAAATATATATAACACTCTCGGTACGATAAAGAAAAGGTGCCTATGAGCAAAAGTCACGCGGGTTTTGTGTATTATTCAATTCATATTCTGGGAAAATTTTGCTGAGACCTATCCTCATTGTTCAACCAGAAGTAAAACATGTAATCAATACTTGAACTTAAGAATCATCTGTGGTTCCGTGGCTAGTGTCGTGGACTCACGGATCACAGGTCCGAGGTTCGAACCAAACTTTACCCCAACTTAATTACCGTTTTCTATTAGTAAGGTATACAACTCTTTGCAAATGGCCCCTTGAATTGATTTTTTTTTATAAATCATAAAAACGCAAATGTTTCATTTTAAAAAAACTGAATCCCACCAAGCCATTTTTTGCGCCTGTCGATTAGATTCATTTAATTTTATGTGAGTATCGTCGTTATTTTTTGACTACCCTATGCAATTCAGTACGCAATATTAAATAATTCTTTGGTTTATTGAATCAATTGAACGTAGTTCTGCTGAAAACGGCCAGTCTACAATTTTGAAAATGAAATTGTTTTCAGGTGCTGTATGGTCAATCCTATGTTCTGCTAAAAACAGCAGGTCATTTTCATACTAAAAACTGTAATAATCAACTTCAGGGTACATATTATAATGGAAAGTTAAAATTTATCTTATCAATATTATATATATTTATATATTTGACACTTTATATACATTTACAATAAATATACATATAACGGCGGGCATATTGCCTTGAGGCAATTTTATCCTACCTACCCAAACCGTTCAGTTTGAGAAAATTATAAATACATGGACATATTGAATCTTACAATTTTATACAAAAATCAAAAACAAAGATTAACAAAATAAAAATTTATAAAAAAAATTTAACACTATCGTATTATCTACAAAGTAAAATAAAGTTTTCTATATGAAAAATAGAATATGTTTATAATTTTTTTTCTAAACGTGTTCAATTACAGGTTGCCGACGAAGATATTTTGAATTTTTATCCAAATATACACACTTTCATACATAAATATCGATATTAGTTTATGCCGTCTCAGTACATACCGATCGAGATACCCGTTCATAATCGCGGACCTGAAAGTAGTATTGATCACAAAAGCGACATTTCTAAATTTTCAGAAAACACCCACAGCTCTAGGAAAATCTTACGGTATAGATGCTGATTGGAAGATTAATGCTTCCAAAAATCTAGTTCTCTTAGATAAATTAGAACAGAGCAGTCAGAGAGCACGCGCTCTCTGACTGCTCTGTTCCTGATCTGCCTATCCGGGAACGAGATGGCGAAACTAGCCGTCAATTGAATATCTAAAATGACAAAGTTCCACTCATTACACAGCAGCGTAATTACCATTCCATTTTATCCAACGATTCTTAGTTTGCTTTGACTTTTTATAATCTCGTTTCGCTAATCCGCACCGCAAATAAACGTATGCAGAAAGCAGCCAGTCCACAATTATGAAAAAAATATATATTAGTGTTATCGGATGCCGTAAAGTCAATTCTATGTTCTGCCAAAAACAGCCAGGCCGCTTTCATTTTACACTAATAATCACTTCCTGAAAATAATGTTGATCACAAAAGCGGCATTTTTCAATTTGCAGAAAACACCCACAGTACTAAGAAAATCTTACGGTATAGATGCTGATAGGAAGAATAATGCTTCCAAAAATCTAGTTCTCTTAGATTTATCTAAGATTTATCAAAATTAATTAATTTGATCAAAATGGATAAATACATAAATATTTGTAAAAAAAAATACCTGTACTGAAAAATGTATTCTTAAATTTCAAATTAATTAAGCGATTCTTAACAATTTAGTATCCTGACAAAAAAAAATATGTTTAATACAAAATGACACAACATGTATCAGAATTTTATCTCATCTTACACCAACTAAAGAACTCTTTAAAAAAATAAACAATTTAATGTTAATGAACTTTTTCAACTAGAATTTTTAAAATTTATTCATAAGTTAGCCACTGATATCATTGTAGATAAAGAATTAAAACTTGAAAGAAATTGTAATAAACATGGAGATAATACAAGAATATCAGAATAATATCACATACAACATTCCAAAACAAGACAAGAACAATCGAGACTAACAAATCAGGGATTTAAATTATACAAAAAACTACTAGACAAAACTAAACAAAAGACTCAGACCAACTTTTCACAAGGCGTAAAATATATCATTATCAACAACATTAGTATAAATGAAAAATTAGAAATTATTTTTGTAAAATGAATTTAATAATATGTAAGCGTTAAATTTCAAAAAAATAAAAATAGTTATAATAATAATAAAAAGGCTGGCTGTTTTCTCCAAAATGCACGTCTTCGGTTAAGTGGTCAGCCGGACTTTAAAAATTATCAAAACTGGTCATACATAATTCAATAAAAAACGACTGTATGCTTTATCATTTTTCAACGTAAAAAAAACATTCTAACTATTCAATTATTTATTATTTTCACAAAAGTGCTTTTATCTCAGTTTAACTTTTCTATGGATGGATGCTTTCTGCATAACTACGTTCAATTGATAATGGTACAAGATTAGCGCAAATCGTTTAAAGTTCCAACGAAAGAATTACAAGGCTAATATAAATGCTAATATTACTTGCAAAATCAACTTTTGAATCCGGTATCATTTCTCCGATGGCCGATCACACACCTACTAGGTCAATTTAAAATTTGCCACTTCACGCATGCTTACATTTTTGGCTGACAAGTGTGTTTTTGCCGAAAATAATCAGCACAAAATCAAGTTTTGTATGGAAAATGCATTGACTTAAACAAATAGACGGTAGCCATTGACGATAAAGAAAACGCAATTCACGATACTTGTTAGAAAAATACAATATTACAAAGCTGCGACAATAGCTGGAATAATAAAAAGAACTGATAACAAGAGTATTCGCAAAGGTTTGCCTTCGACCTAATAAAGCTCAGACGAAATCAAGTTAGGGTAGAGCTAGAGCCCGCCAATGGCACTGCTGATTGAACAAACACGTTTCTAGAATGAACCTTTCCGAAACTTCTACATGTAGGTTCTGAAGTGCAGATGAGAAAACACCTATACACGTTCAATGTGAATGTCTGAAGAAGCCTCATCCTCAGGAGACCATTGGTTAAACCTGAGGATGTTAAAGATCTCGCCCCCTACCAAATAGCCCGATACTTTACGTATCTGGGCTTGGAGGAGGAGATTCAGCAAAATGTAAACTCTCGCTTTCCACACAGTAGTCAGACTCTTTATAAACCTAGGCTTGGAGGGCGAAATCTATTCGGACGCGTCACAATAGATCTTTACAGGTTGCAGTGACGTCAAGAGCTTGCATTGCTTGAACCCCCACCTCTAAGAATAAGAATAAGCTTTGACAATGGTCGTCAGTGTTGTTTTTGATGTGCTTTGAAATTGTAAACTTAAAGATATAACTATTTTAACTAAAAATTGTATTTGAAGCGCTTACTTTGTGATTATTAATTATAACAAAATAAATATAAAACAACATTGTTTTAAAACACATTTTTAATAAGTGGTTAATGACAACGTTCTTCTTTATTTATTTTATTGTATAACTATTTATTTACTTATTTTTGTATGCGATACGTAAACTAAGTATTTCCATAAATCCAACTTTTCAGAAGAGACAAATTAGTGTTTTATCATACTTTAAACATTTTGTATTCAATGAGAGCCTTTACAGTAAAACGGTTCACTAAAATATATTATACACATTACAAAAATATGCATTAAAAATCTGTTTTCTTACTGTCCTCAACCTCTAATTTGGTGTGAAGTTACAGTAAAAAATAAATATATTATCTTTATTGTTAAAGAAATTAGGAGTTAATGCTATTCACTAAATGATAGAGGACGAAAAATTTTATTTCGATATAATAATAACTCAATTTCATATTATTTGGAGTTACCGTAGTTTACCTCTCACTAGTTTTAAAAATATTCTACTGTATACTGCACGTCTATGTATTAATATCTCAATATTTGCAGTATTTGTAAAATATAGTGTGAATCACTACACTAATCCAAAATGGTACTATAAAACCAAAACGAAAAACAAATCTCACTAACCAATGTTTAATTGTTAATAAGAAGCTTGACTTTATAATAATTAGACATGTTTTTTTTACCAATCTTGTATTAATAATAATATAACAAAAAAAATTGACAGAGGAGTGACAAAAGACTTACTTTACATTTTAACATTTATACTCGGTAATTATGTTTTGGTAGGAGGCCCTAATAAAGGGGAAAAAAGTACCTACTTAGTACAACATAAATCAACAGATAAATCAAGTCAGATTTTAAATTAAAACAATTGATTTCAAATTGATTATTTTTGATATCCCCACTTACCGGCTTTTCATTTTTAAATAATGTTGCTCATTGTTGATGTATAATATATTTTTTCGCTGTATTTTTTTTAAATTCGAGATGAAAAATAAGTATCATATTTTACTTCTCACCTCTCCGGCTATCCTTATTCAAAAAATGTGTCAATTGGTCGCTCCGTTAAGACGCGAAAGAAACACAAACAAACAAACACACTTTCGCATTTATAATATAAGTACGAATTATAATGTTTTTAGAGCTGTACTATAGCTAGTATCGGGAGGCGCAAATCCTTACATCTATCATTAAAAATGTAAGTAGTATTTTATAATGTCGTCTCTCTAACCTGTAAAACTTTAAAAATAGAAAAATATGAAGTTTGTCGTTTTCTGTCGGTGGTGGGAAAACCATTTTTTTCTTCGGAAGCTGGGAACGAAATAGCGAGGGCGAAGTCATCATAGAGTTTCTACTTTATTATTGAGCAGAGTGGGCCGTAATTTATGAAAATAAATTAGTATCCAGGTGGCGATGCGGTGTCAATCGTCAACCACAACATCTTACAAGGAAGATGGACTAGGAAGGAAAACCACTGACCTGTTCCAGTCGTCTCTCGTTCCTGCGGCGGTTAGGTCCAGACACTTGACACTACGGATGCGGCCCCCAATACGCGAAATACTAATCCTAGTTAGAGACTAGGAGAAAAATTGCAGATACGAGTCCAGATATGGGTCCAGACACTTGAAATTAAGGATGCGACACCAAAGACGCGTAATAATAATCCTAGTTCTAGGAGACGATTTGCAGATTTGACGTACTTATGTAATATAATTCACAATAATGTTGATTCAGTGTTTTGTGTTGAAAATGTGTCATTGTACGTTCCCCGTAGGCGCCTGAGATCACCGGATAACTTTTACCTTCCAATTTTTACAAACAATGTGGCACATTTTAACCCTCTTAGAGAAAGTTAAGACTCTATAACAAAATAGAAAGAAAAATTATGATATTCACATTTATCATGATGGAGTTAATGATTTTTTTTAAATATTGCTGTGATTCTGTAATCAAATGTCTTATATTTGTGTATGTGTTTGTAAATCAATTTTAGTTTCTTTTATTACTTCTTATATCTTACTTTTTATAAAATAAATTCTATCATACAAATTTATAAAGAAGAAAAAAATATAAGAATTTGAGATGAATACTCTTAAGTCACTCAGATACCAAAATAATTTTAAAATTCCTAAATTCCATACAAGTCATGGTCAAAATAGCTTTGTCTACAAAGGTGTAAAAAATTATTATAATCTCCCCAATGAACTAAAAACTTAAAAATTTAAAGTAAATCTAAAGGAAATTTTTGAACACGTAAAAACTGCATTAAATTTTTATTAGTATGAATTAATTATTATTTTATGTTTTTTTCTTAATATACCTATGTTTTTTTTTTCTTTCTTATGTACCGTATATTTAAAATTATATAAACTCTTACAAATAAACAACTACAACAGTGTAAGTCATTCTCCAAGCCCAAGAGTTAGTCTTTTTTTGTTGGAGAGTTACAGTGAAAACATACAACGAAATTTGTGTAAAAATGTATAAAAGTAAATCAGTATAGAATAAGAAATTTACTAGTCAAAAAAATATTTCTTTTTTTCTTATTTTCTCTTTTCTTTAATTAAAAAAAAACAATTAGTCTTATCTTTAAATTTATCTTTATTATAGCTCAAATTTATTTAATAAAGTTGCACACTTATTTTATATAATTTATGAAAGATGATGAGTTCTGTAATTGGGATATAGATAAAGAATTATACCAATGCGTACTTACACATTATAAGTATTTTATGTATCCTTTTTGAACTTCCCAACAAAATAAAAATTTCAAAATTATGGAAGGCCCCCTTGGATTCACAAATAATGTTGCGGGTAGCCACCAGTGGTCTTGTTATTTCGGGTTATGAAGGAATACTGAGGTAAGGTAGACAAGGCTGTAGGTCGATTGGATGTGGAGATTGCGACAATAATTGACACCAATGCATACCTACAATATATATGCGCAACCAGTTAGGACTTCGAATAATCTGTGTGTGACTTGTGTATTCGTACGGTCCCATTATTTTTTTTAAATATATAGAAAAAACTACAGTACCATTCGTTACGGTAGTAAAAACTGTTTCTACTCTCCTCTGTGCAAAAGTGGGTTTGGGACTTTTACAAGTTATTCAACAATGTTAGTACCGAATCGAAAACATTTAAGGTAATTAAATATTGATATTGCATTTATTTATTTATTTCAAATCATCTAGTACAAAGAATAAGTACTTTGGCGGACTTATTGCTAAAAGCAATATCGTGCAGCCAACCAAAAAAAACAGACTGATCAAATGAAGTTGGTCAAAAATTTGTACTAAAAAAGAAAATATTTGTCAAAAGATGATGCATAAAAAAAACCTTATTAATTTTTAAAAAGAGCTGTTTTTTAATGGGGAGGCTTTCGCACATTGTTTTTGTATTACAATTTTACCTTCTCAATGAGAAAGTTCGGTGTTTTTTTTTATTTGCTAATAGATTATTAAACTATGCCGAACTTTTTTTTTTTTTTTTTTATATTGTATGATTTTTTTATGTTTTGTATTTCTGAAATAATTCCGCGTGTGACGTATGTTCTCCCGATTGGTTCGATTACGGTAAACAAACCGGATATCCCACATCGCTCTCATATCATTGGTTGGTTTATATGAACCAGTGACATCGTTTAAAGTAGTGCGTTATTATTATTTTTTTCGTACATTTTATAAATGCTCTTATTTATACCGCCCGCAAGAAAATATTTTTTGCATCCAATTTCCCGTAGGGCTTAAGTTCCTCATTGGGTATTTTGCGTGTTGTATAAAGTCATCATCAATCATCTTTCCACACCCAATGGTGCATAGGCACTGCATTTGTTAACCAAATAAAGCGTATTAAGATCATCTGTTACATGAAGGTATGGTGATCAGTATTACGCTTAAGGTGCCACTCCAGGAACATCAAAGGCTACAGTTAAACCTTTAAAATCAATACTTAATTACTAAATGATTATTTGAAGATTTTTTTTGGTTTGCCTAATAAAAGTATCTCTTTGTTTTATAATTCAGTCAGAAAAATATTTTTTTTGGGAAACCATAACATAACATTACACAAAATTATCCTATTCGGGCGTGTTTATTATTATTGTTCACGGTCTGGTAACATTACGCTGCCACTTTACGCATGCGCGCAGGCGGGAAGCCAGACTTTTGGACGCAGTGCGATGTATGCAAACATGATTCTTCGCTTTCTGTTACATTATATTTCTATGGCTTCACGACACGAATTGAATCTTAAATTAATTTTACCTCCTATTCTATACAATTTAGCACATTTTTTACTATCTGAAATGCAAATATCATACCCATTTCTTCCATCGGCGTCAGTCATCATTTAAAAAAGCATTCTATACATAATCACATTAATAATCTCGTTCATTGCGATCTTTACATTAGTATACCATACGGTCAGGAAGATCAAATTAAAGTTCAATGTCCTCGACCCATAAATATACTCTTTTATTTGAGAAAATTATATTTTTTTATTTATTTTGTTCATTAACGCCCAAGGGACATTTACAAAAAACCATGCTAACCTACTTATATTATATATAACACAAAATATACGCAAAAAAGATGTGAAATTAGTCGGAAAGGTTAGAAATTTAAAAAAGATATAATAATAACGTTTAACAATACCTAACCTAAGTAATCTAACCTAACCTAACCTACTTATATCATGTAAACCATAAAATATACGCAAAAGATGTGAAATTAGTAGGAAAAGTTAGAAGTTTAGAAAAGATATAAGAAAAATAATGATATTAAAGTAATCAATAAGCATATAAACAAAAATGCAAAGACATAAGATAGTAAAATAAATGCTGAAAAGATAAAGCAAACAAAGTAAATAATATGTTACAGTAAGGAAGAAAGAAAAATGTTTGTAAAATTAATAATTAAAAGAAAAATAGAAGAAATTAAAAAAAAATGTATGAATTGCGTTAATTAAAGCTTTATGCAACTATTATTTGAAATTATTTATAACAGTTATATAACCCAAAAACGCAAAAGAAAAAAGATGCCAAGGAACTTGCCAAGGAAGTATTTATACAATACTGTCCAATGAAATTGAACAAAAATACAGATAAATAAAAAAAATTGAGATATATGAAGAAAAAAAATTTTGTGATGAACCACTTATTGACACAACCGACTAGTTTCGGCAACTGCACGTTGCCTATGCATACTTTATATTTCTCTTAATGATCCTCGTGATAACTCGTGCGACAGAGACGACGCTCTACAAAGCTCTAGCAAAGTCTCTTTCTTAAGCCCGATGTCCTTTATTTAATGCCAGCTACCGTATCTCTGTGTCTAGGTGGATAAATAATAGAATTCTGTGAGTGAAATAGAACCAGAAACCTCTACTATCAGATGAAATTTCTAAAAAAGGGAATTGAGTGGAGAAAACTCCGCCTTGTAGAGTATTGGTTGGCGTCTCAGCCTACCACGCTTGAGGTCCTGAGTTCGATTCCTGGGAGGGTCAAAATGAATTATTCGTTATTAGGTTATTGTACTTTGCAATATTATACTGTCCTTGGATTTGCACCTGAAGCCTAAGACTGATCACTTTACATTCCTGTAACACATGATCGCGATTCAGTGTATGTACTTTTCCAATGCAGTGATCTATGCACTATCAGGTGTGGATTAGGGTTTGATGATGATGATTTTATCAATTCATGTAATTCTAATTTATGATCTGATATGTTTATAAAAATCTTTGCATTTAAATTTAAACATTTTTATTTGCTTGTAAATAACATTTTTAAATCTATCATTTTTCAACATATCTAACAAAAACTATTCAATAAATAATATGTAGATTAATGAAGGTCGCAACATCGCATCATTTCGAAATAACTGATGAGATTCAATCAATCAATTCTTTATGCAGTATAAAACACGCCGAAATTATTTTATTTACATACCTGCGTTGAATTAATTAGATGCGTGCAATACTTTGAAAATAAAAACATATGTGTGAATTTATTAGGAAAACAATTTGTCCATTGTATGCAACTTTATTTCAGTTTGATTAAATGAAAATTACAATGTTTTTATTAAGATCGTCGCACCTCGGTCTTAAATAAATATACATTTTTTTTTTTCCATTTACACGCGTAGAAAATTATAAAGCGTGTATGGTATACTCCGTCACATCCAAAACCACGGAGATCGTATGAGTACGACATATTTAAAAGAATATTGAGAAGCATTTTAAAACGATGAAAAAAAACTTATTTTAAAAACAGAATGGTTGCTTCCTTCTGCATGGGAGAAAACAGGAGTGAGGAAAGGGTAGCTAGTTTGGCGCGCTGCAGAAGTAAGCAACCATTTGTTTTTTTTCAAGTTTTTTTTTTAAATTTTGAAACGTTTCTAAATTATTTTTCTTATTATGTCAATATGTCGTCTAGCTCATACCGATCATTGTAGTTCCGGATGTGATAGTTTTCACCACACGATGCATAGGTAATATGTATAAAATAAAAACCTTGTTTTTTGTGTTATGCTTATGTTACACTGTTAACAAAGTTTTTATTTTATAATAATTTATCATGAAATGTTACATAGAGAATAGCAATTCAATCAATGATATATATTACTTTGAATATGTCCACATCTTCGTAGACTATTATTTTTACAAAAATA
Source organism: Micrasema longulum (assembly GCF_059751315.1). Taxonomy (NCBI): domain Eukaryota; kingdom Metazoa; phylum Arthropoda; class Insecta; order Trichoptera; family Brachycentridae; genus Micrasema; species Micrasema longulum. Next base: position 123,402 of record NW_028278695.1, on the reverse strand, counting down.
AAAAGCTGATTTTTTTATTTTTTTTAATAATGAAAATAGACAAAAAAAGTATGCAAATTAATTGCTTCAATGAGCCAATGACAGAAGCCATGTAAATGACTAAACTTTTTCTTTCCGACGAATTCTCTTACTTAAATGGTCATTTATCTTGATATCTGTTTGATAATCGTAGTGTTATGGTCAGCGCGTTTGGCATACCAAGCAAGAGATTTCGGGTTCGATTGCATGAAAAGAAAGAGTATAATGAACGTGAAATTTTTATCAACATAGGGTTTTTACACTATAATATTTCATATATCCACACTATAATATGGACTGGTCCCTGAAACGTAAGACTGATATCTGTCTGATGTAAAAAAAAAATGACCAAGCTACCCTAGATACCAGAGAATGATGCTGATGTTTGAACATCTATCTATAAATAAATATTTCGTTAACATTTGCATTACTATTTATAAGTTTCGCGAAGCTGACACTACTATTTACAATATCTTTGTTGATTACTGTCGTTTCCCTCATACGAAGATGGTGATCCATAGGACACTTGATCGGTCCGCCAACCGCAGCGTATTTTCATTTAATAAACAATAATAAAAATAATATGACCTCACTAAGGTTACCCGTGCCGAGGATACTATACAATATACTTTTGATCATTATTATTTGTTACCAATCCGGAGTCTGTGTAAAAATTGGGATATAAATATAGATGTTTAACCCGAGACCTCTTGCAAGGTAGACAAACGTGCTTGCCACTCGAAAATGAGGCGGACAAATGGAAATTTAATTTGAATCGATAGAAATTAAATTGGATATTTTCAAAGTTTCGTACGGGGTAATTGGACCTAAAATTTAAATATCCGGATATTGGAACTAGGTCGTACGTGTATGATAATTACAATGTTTAAATTATTGACCAGAGAAGGTCATGTTTCAGTTACTGAATTACAATTTTATCAAGTTCAAGGTATGCCCTTTTAATTACTGACAAAAATATTTATTGCGTTTCGACATCAACAGGTAATCAAAATATACTACATTAAAAATATAAAACATGTTTTAAAAAATAGTGGCGTAATATTATGCACTGAAATGAAGTTAATTCGAATTTCAATAAAATAAAATGCTTTTTTATTTTCTACCAAACTCAATTGTTTTAAACAAACGATCACGCCGTTTTTCTATGGGGGTAGGTGGAGACGATAGAACCCCACGTCACTCTGGTATTAGATACATTTTCTCATGCACCAATTTCAGTCTTCCTAATTTTCTGCATCCGTCAACTTTCGCATAGTTAATCTTTTTAGCCGTTCTTTCACTTGTCCAAACCAACGCAGCACCCCTTTCTTGATTTTGTCAATAATGCTAGTCTCAGCCTTACATAATGCACGAATCTCGATATTTGTGCACCTGTCATGCATAGTTTTACCACACATTCGCCTGAGAGTTGGCATTTCGACAGCATTCAGCCTACTTTTATACTTGTTTTTCCACTTCCTACTCGTTCCAGCTTCGCTTCCATTAATGAGGGTCGGCACCAGAACTGCTCGTCCAGGGTTCTGATTTTCTTTCACACACAGAACTGAATTGTTTATACACCTGGATACACAGTTAGATGCATACCTGTTATAATTATCAACAATGTTTTGAGTTTGTCCAACTTTTGGAAACAATGACTGGATTCCACACACAAGAGAGCTGTTAATATTGACATATTACGACAGACATGAAGAACATTTACAGAAGGTAATATAGAAGTCTAGGCATCTACAGGACCTATAACTTGTCATTAGCCGGTTTAAGTGGCCACTTTACACACTGTGTAACATTCACCATTCAGCCTATATTTAAACATCAATATTCTTTCGACTCTTCCATCTGTTGACGTTTTTTAAGTTAAAGAGCTGAAACCTTTTCCAATCAGATGAATCTCACCCGCAACAATAAAGATGTTCAAATATAGGCTGAATGGTGAGTGTTACACAGTGTGTAAAGTGGTCACTTAAACCAGCCAAAGACAAGTCATAAGCCCTGTGGATGCCTAGACTTCTATATTCCTTGCTTTAAAATGTTCTGTATGTCTGTTGTAATATGTTGATATAATTATTATAAAGTCTATAAACAGTGGTTTTGTATTGACTTTTTCAGCAATTCATAAAATATTTACTTTTAATATTTTATTTATTTACCTTTTTCATAAAAACATATTTTATCCAACAAAAAAAAACATACAAAAGCAAAAATACAGTTAGTGAGGATGCTGCTGATTTTTTTTATTTGTTAATGACTATCAAACTAAGCCTTTTTTTGGTGTCGACTTATTACCGGCACAATTTTTTTAAGTTTTGTAATTTTTTAATTACTCCGCATGTGACGTAACTACTTCTCTTCGGTGAGTTGTCCTGATAGGTGGATTGGCTTCCCGGTAACCAGAAACCGAACACAACTCTTTACCATCAGTTTATTTAGAAGAACTAGTGACGTCATTTAAAGTGGTTCAATTTTATTAAAATCTATTTTTTATAAAAACATCACCGCGTGCACGAAAACATTTATTACATCCGATTTCCCGTATACCTAAACTTCCACATTCAGGTTTGATTTGCCAAAGAAGAGTCTGGATTTCGTGTTTGGCTTTGGTACATACTATGTTTTTCAGATGTTTAGAATTCTAAGAAAAAGAGGATGAGATGTATTTCATTTCATACCTGTGATTTTATATTAACACTTTTTAACGTCAATCATTCGCTTTATGTGAATACCGAGTTTTCTTTACTAATAAAAATTTATCGTACTAATTAATTAAAAAATATCAAAAAATCCTTGCCACTTATCAGTTTATTAGCATAATGTAGCAGGTTCTAACAGTCCCGCTAAATTTTCTCTAATATTGTACATAAAATATGATTTTACTTGATCCATAAAAATTCTTAAATATTTTTATGATTATGAATATTACGAGTATAAAATGAAATATCCTAAAACCTGCCTAATGATATGCTATATATTCCAATTCGAATAAAACTAGATAGTTCAATTAAATCCTGAATTATTCATTAATGAATATTTTACCGATACGTTTAATAATAATTCAGTTGACAATTTAATTTCGAAAACGCTAAGGGTAACATAAAATACGAATTCCAATTTTAAAATTTGGATCGACTCAAAACGATTTAAATTATTTTTTGGCACATGACGTGTGTGCTAACGTGTAAAAGGATATTTCAATTTCTTGTGTTTTTATATTAATTGTTGAGCGCACAGTGATTTGTTGGTAATAATGTATACAAATTGTTACATAAAAAACATTTAAAAAAGCGGGTTCGATTCCCGCCAGTTGCAAGAAAAAAATCCAAGAAAGGTTTCTTCTCAATTGGTCTGGGTGTTGTGGTGTACTTTTCATTACCTACTTCCTTATCTCCTCTATCCCACCTGCTGACAAGCCTCTAAATAGAGGCTAAGCGGGTTATTCCTTGAAAAATAATAACTACGCAACAATATACAACATGCGGTACAAATTTATATTATAGACAAGATGCAATGAGAATAGGAACATAAACTATTTATAAAGCGAGTTCAGGGACTATGAAATATTATAGTACAAAAACATATTTTTAAGCTAATATTACCACGAAGCCGATTAGCTTTAAAAAATTAGATGAACTTTTATGTCTTAGATTTCAATTATGCGAAATTAGCCACAAAATCATTAAATGTGTATATATCTTAAATTGAATAGTATGTTTTATTTCATTGTTTTATTAACTTTCTGTACATAACATAAATTGTACATTGGCGGGCTTATTGCCAAATGGTAATTTCTACGAACCAACCAGTTTAATGGAGGTGTCATTTATAAAATTTAAGGTTTAGAACGTATTCAAGATAAAATCAAATTAAAAACTAAAGATACACAAAAGTAGAAAAAAAATTCTAAATAACTTACCTTAAATTGATATTAGTAGTCAATGGGAAAAAATAATAAAGAGGAAAGAAGAATAGATTAAGGAAGAGAAAGGAGATGTTTCTTCAGATGTGATTAACAGAGATACTCTAGTAACATTTTTTTTAATTGATTGTGGATGGGAGATGATTCCAAAGTCGAGCCGCATGGACACTATATGAGTTAGAGTAGAAAAAGGAATTATTGTTGATTCGCTTGCTGATATTATGGGACATTTCTATTTTTAAAAAACGGACATAAAAAATACTGTTATTCATGAAGTTATATTGTTTAATCGCTCTTCTATAAAATTTTGAATTTGCGCCTTATTATAATTAATTCATATTACAGTTACATCGATGATATAAAAAGTGCATTTAAAGTTTAAATATTCCGTTTTTTTATTGTCGATGTTACGAACGCATTTTTTTACGATACTACAAAAATAAATTTACTTTTTGAAAATCTGACAATTATTAGAAACTATTTTTAAATTATTTTCATCGTCTTATACACCTTTCCAAATGATTTTTTTTTTTAATTTTAAAGCATCGCTTATTTACTAGTATCGCATGCACATGTGGAGTTTAATAAAAAGTTATATGAGTTAAATAAACCAGAAAAATATTTTATTAAAAGCAAGAAAATTAATTAATATTACGCGCTTCATTAATTCAAATACCAAAAGTTTATATTATGTGAGTAATTCAGGTGAATTATATCAATATTACTCCATCATTGCTTTTTTTAAATAATAATAATATTGCTTAATTATATTATTTTAGGAGACTCAATTCTTTGAGTTTCGAGACCTTTGCAATATCGAGACTCTCGAGAAATTTTGAGACCAGCGGTACTATTCTAAACGCTCTGTAGGGTAGAGAACGCGTTGCTAGCACGTAGCTTACATACTAATTATAAAATATAGCACTCACAATATAATATTAGAAAAGATGATAATGAAAGTGAAGATTTCTTCAAAATTAATGGACATGATCATAAACTGGATACGAATTAATATCAAGCAGCCAGTCGGCTACATGGCGACGGTATCTACCTACTGTCTACAAAAGCTTCTCTTCGGACATCTTTTTTCCTTTGTTAACCATGGAGTTGAAACAGTGCTTTATTTATTTAGTTTTTGATAGCTTACTTCTTGGCATGAACACTTTAAAAATTTACTACTATGCTCTATGTTTACGTTTATTTTTTGTAAATTTATTGATATCATTTTAATTTTCCTGAAATTCCTCTCATTCATACGCCTTGTAGCTGCACGATGATTGGTTATCAAGCTTTCTTATATCAACTATAAAAAAACATAAATTTTGTAAATGGGGTTTAGAATACCAATCGTCTATGCGCTAAGTAGCTGAAAGACGTGTTGTAATCTTACTCCTTTTTACAATTCATATATTTTTTTTTTAAATACCATTAATACACTAAATTTATTTGTCAATTTTTAAAATGTGTAAATGAGGGGTAAATTTCTAACTGTCCATGCGCTCTGTAGCTGCAAGACTTGCTGATATATTTATTTACTGTACAGCGCCCTTGAGGTGATTTTCACAAAAATAGCGCTATATAAATTATTGCACTATATGTATATATATTTATACAGATTTTTTAATCTCGGCGAAAGAGCGGGCAACACTAAGAATCAAAAGCAAAAAATACACTCCCCAGCTCAAAACTGCCTTTTTTAATTAACCTGAGGCTGGATCATCATTTTTTCTCTTAGCTCTGTCTGGAGCATGATGGCTGCCCTTAACTGGTTGTTGACTTAAAAATATATTTTTAAATATTATTTTAGTTAGACTATTGTGATCTATGTTTGGTGATATTTTCATAAAAATTTTAATTAAAAGTATGCTATGATGTGATTTATTTACTACGTGCACTATTTGTTTTTTATGAATTATATTTAGCATCGAATACACTCGAAGTCTCGTAAAGTCTCAAAATTTCGAGACTTGGTCTCTGAGTCTCGTCGTCGTCTAGAGACTCAAATTTTTGTCAAGACTGGAAGTCCTCATACCTACTCGTAATATCCTAAAAATCGTAACGCATATTTTTTGATAATCGCATAACATTTCAATATTTACAATAATATTTCATTTTTATTTCAATTATTTATTGACAATTCTTGTTGAAATTCCATTGTAATGATATAAACTTATATTTACAAATAAGTTATTAATTTAAAAATACTTGGTACACATCCACTTATTTATTTGACCAATTAACGCTTTCACCCTCTAATGGGCATCTTCAAACTGGTGAATATTATACACTGTAAGGATAATTTATTTAAAACTAAATATTATCTAAAGTGTTGGTACATTTCAAAATAAGTTGAAAAAGATGCAATACGCAATATTTTAATGGAACAGTGTGACAAATTATTGAAATGTACCAAGTATTTTTGAATCAATAACTTATATGTAAATATAGGTTATTACATCAATAATATTTCAGTCCCATACAAAATACACGCAATAATGATTACGCCAAAACCGTTTTTTTTTTTTAAATCTTCATGTTTAGTTAATTCTTTATTTACTTACTAATGAAAGATTGTTAATTATCCTTAGCTCCGCGTTGCGGGCCATTCATTGGCTGAAGAGTAATCCAATCAGAATTTTCACTAATCACTTATCACCGATCACTTTCTCGACGCTTTTCATATATCACTTATTTTTCTTTGGACCGCTGTGTATTTATTACATCGCTGAAATATATCTGTAAAGAAAAAACTCGTTATTTTCACTTTCAGTTCCGCGAACCGTCACAGCATTCGACGTGGCATTGCATCACAATTAATAATTAAACCCGATTAGTGGTTGATTCGTCGCAAAACGGTGTTCAGATTAGATTACGAAAATCACGTGAAAACGGCCGTCAGAATTCGGTCCGATTCGGGCCCGTTCAGGTTTTTTCTGTGCTTAATGAAGAGAGGAGAGAATCTGGCCTACGTGACTTTGTAGTATACCTGCCACTATGACGATACGATATTGGCGTAAAAAATATGTTCGGCAAATTTAAGAGCGTGCGAAACGACATTGCATGAAAACTTCAACAAATGAATATTATTCATTCAAGTTTCCGCTCCGATTCCAAATTAAAACTTTGTTCACCCAACATTATGTTCAAATCACATTATAATCTTAATATTAACGTCCATATTTATTATTCATAAATTACGTTTCTAAGTCTGTACATAAAAAAATATTTATCTTAAAAACGTGTTCCGGTATTAAGAAGTGCTTTTTATTTTAAAGCTAAAGTCGTTTGTTTCAAATAGAACTTTTCTCCTTTCAAAGCAAATATTTAATAAAAATATGTTTTTTTTCAAATATTGTAATACTTAGCAACTAGTTTATTTCAACTGATATTTACCTATTTGAAAAGAAAATGAATAATTCATATTTTTTTACCCACATGCTTCTTTTTCAATTGAGTTTAATTAAAAAGAGTACAGTTAAAGGTTATATATTGTCACTAAGTTATTTGATTGGTTTCCGATTAGTTCAGTTATATTTCGTAGATAAGAAAATTTGCGTGTTAATATTTCACCCTCTATGGGGTCAATGACCTATTTGATTTTTGTTAACGCTAGTAAAACTTTTAATTCATACTCTTCAATTATTTTAATGCTACACATTTTATTGTAGTTAAACTCCGACATGATATGAAATTGTAAAAATAATTTGTTTTGAAAATCACGAGTTTTGATACTTTTTGAAATTTCATCCAAGGAATTAAAAAACACTTACGTATTTTTTATTCATTTAACAGTAGTTTACAAATGCTTTTTGCATATTTACGATTTTTATTATTCACATTCATTCATATACATACATCATATCATATGCGTAAAACATTTTTTTTTTTCATTTCGAGAACTCACTCATTTCACAAAATATCACCATTTTCTTATTTATGATACACAAAATTTATTTAAAAATACGTTTTTTTCAAGTACTTTCAAAATTCACTTTGACAAAAAAAACACTTTTTTAAAAATAAAAACGCCATTGCTATCATAGAAAAAACTGTAACTCTAAAATGAAAATTTAACGCCCATATAATTATAAAAAAATGCATGTAAAAGGCGAGTAAAATTTTAATTTGGGATCGGGGTGAGTTTATGAATATTTTATTCCAGTAAGAAAGTTTGAATTCAATTATTTTTTAATTTTTGCAAACTTTTTTTAATTTGCATTAAAATTAAAATATTATTTAAGGGCTATATAAAAATAAGTTTTACATTTTTCGGGGTAAGTTGAGTAACGCGAAATTTTTCAAAAATCGAATTTCGTTCTACGAGAATAGGCAACTGATTACGCGATGTGCGTGCTGCGTGAACCGGCGACACTCCGGCGCGTGTGAACACTTCGGCTTCCCGAATATAACTAAAAGGCGGGCGGCCGGTGGACCGCGCGGCGTTCTCAGCACTATTATATAATGGATCTTGCTAGTGCATAGAAAAGGAAGAAAATCGAGGAAATTGAGGAAAAACGTGTGACAATTTAAAATGTAAAGAATGCAAACTTTGACACTTGATGCGTCACGTTTAACGAGTCGTTTCGCTGTTTTAAAAGCACTATAAACTTTTTACGTCAAAAATTATTTCTATACTTTAAAGGATATGGTAAACCACCCGAGTCACGTTGAACGAGATGTTCGGGAAACGATATTTTGTGATTTCCAAAACATCATAACTTTGGAACCAAATGAGATAATTTCAATCTGTAAAGAACTATCAATGGAAAAGTTATAATAAAAGAACATATTAAAATAGAGTATCTGGGACAGCTGATATTCTTTGCATTAAAACAAAATGGATTTCAGATATTTATTTCAAATAAAAAAAACATTAAATGACGGATGTGGACTCCGATGTGTTATTTACGAATAAAACAGCTTCTAGCGATAATTTCTGCATTTTTAACTTCAAAACTACTGAATGTGGACTCCCGTGTTTTATCCTCTAAGCCTCTTGGGTACAGATTTCATCTTAAAAGCTTTAATTATTATTTAATCAATTACTAACAATATTTTGTAACTATCCAATTTTTTGTAGACTAGAACTGGATTTTATTAATATTAATATATTGCAACAGAGATAAAGAACATTTCACAGAAAACAGGTATATTGACAATTTTATTGTATATTAGTGTAGGACACCAATGCACACACCAAAAAAAATACTAAACGTTATCAAATATTTGTACGTAACCACTTACCGACTTTTCTTTGTCTCCCGGTTTTGAGACAAACCCGTCTCTTTGTCAGGAGACCAATTGAACCAACATGCAAAACCCACTATACACCTTCACCATTGTTGATGCACAAAAATATAAAACCATCGCGACATGCATTTTAATTAGCACATGCACTGATTAAGACATACATGCGCTGATTGACATAACAAGCAGGAACAAAAAAATTGCTTACGCCGAAGATAATAATTCAAATGAACGTAGTTATGCAGAAGGCAGCCAGCCATAGAAGAGTGAAATTAAGAAATTAGCACGTTTGGGAAAAGAGCGAATAATCAAATCTACTCAACAGTTGGAATGTTTTTGACTTTGCAAATGATAAACAATGAATAAATATATTGAGTTTTTCTACTGACATTTCTTGGTGGAACTGCATTTTAATTATAATAATAAAAATACTTTATAGTTTTATTCCACTTTTATTTATAATTATTAAGTTTTTTTTACCAGTGACCGGGTTTCGTCGTGACCCATCAAGTATTTTTGTGATTATAACTAAACAATGAATACATAGTTTATTTATTTTTATCAAACTTTTACTTGAACCTTATTTTACCAGTTTAAATGATTTTGTAAGTACCGTAAGATTTTTTCTAGTGCTGTTGGTGTTTTCCTCAAGTTGAGAAATGTTGTTTTTGTGATCGATACTATTTTAAGAAGGTGATTATTACAAGTTTTTTAAAAACAAATAACTGCACTCGATAACACCAATCTCTCATTTTTTTCTATTTTTTTTAGCACCACAACAGGCCAGGAGGCCCAATGATAGTGGTGAATTACAACACAGAATACCCAGGCTTGAGAAAACTCACAATTATTTTTTTGTGTTCTCACCGGGAATCGAACCCGGAACCTTCCGTGCGTGAGTCAAGCGTCTTGACCACTACACCAAGGAGGCCACCAATATTGTGGACTAGCAGTTTTCTGCATAACTACGGTCAAACTATGTTAAATTAAACGAATGTAAAATACAAGATACGAAAAAGATGTATATAATAATATAATAAATAAAATATGTGCTTCTTTTATTATTTCTATGTCTTTTGACTTAAATTTACATTCAAATTTCAATATTTCTATGACTTTTGACTTAAATTTACATTCATAAAAAACCAACAATATTTTGAGTTTTTCAAAATTTCTGTAGATAAAAACTGGATCTGGATGAACAGTGTGTTATTAATATTAATTTATTGCAACAGAGATAAAGAACATTTCACAGAAGGAAATATAGAAGTGTGGAAATTAACAGAGCTTATGACCTGTCATTGGCCTCTTTATATGGCCACTTTACAAACTGTAACATTCACAAAGTGGTTTATCACACATTTAGGAATATTAGATAATTGGTGTTCGAACCGTCAGTAGGGTCGCAGTGAGTCACATCTTGCTGGAGGGTGTGATTCTATTAAATGCTACGAACGCTCAGTTGCATTCCACTGACAACACTTATGACTTGTCCAACTCGTTAGCGTCCACGTCGTGAACCCTGGGCAATGAGATGGCTTTTATAACGGTGCGATGACAGCAGATAACGAGAGGGTGAAAGGCGAATTTCTGGCGCCTCCAAACCAGAACCAACCATCGAAGGAAAGGTAACCTTGACAGAAAAATCCGCCAGAGAAGGCAACGGGAAACCACTCTGGTCATCTTTTCCCAGGATTCAATGTAGCGAGTACATCAAACAAGCAGTTGTCCTGACCTCAGAGTAGCGCAGGGCCAAGATTCTTTCGCTGTAGTGATCGCCAGCGTCGGGGAGGCTTGATAAGGCACCGCAAGTAGAAGAAGAAGATAATTTCAAATTAAATATTTTTTCCATTAGGATCTTGACCCGGATCAAGTACCTTGTGACAATTAAGTATAAAAAAATGGGACAATTTTTTTATATTTTTTTATTAATAAATTTCATAAAGGGTACATGTTTTTTTAAAAATTCTATACACATATCTACTTTTACACATCTAGTCAATTTTATCACTGTAACTCTCCAAAAAAAAACTAACTCTTGTGCTTGGAGAGTGACTTACACTGTTGTAGTTGTTTATTATTTATTATAAGAGTTTATATAATTTTAAAAACGAGTACATAAGAAAAAAATAAAACATAGGATATATAAAGAAAGAACCCAAAACAATAATACATTCATACTTTTTAAAATTCAATGTGGTTTTTACACGTGTGCAAAAAATTTCTTTAGATTTACTTTAAATTTATTTATTGATATATTATTTTCAATAGTTTTTAGTTCATTGGGAAGATTATTATAATTTTTTACTCCTTTAAAGACAAAGCTATTTTGACCATGACTAGTGTGGAATTTAGGAATTCTAATTTTATGTTGGTATCTGAGTGACTTATTCATCTCAAATTCTTTTATATATTTGTATAATATAATTTATTTTACCACATTGTAACAAAGATTGTACAATTGAGTAAAAAGCTATTTTTAATTTTCTGATTTTTAAATATTCCTTAATCTAATAAATATGTATTTTCTTTTTCTAATTTGTTTAACTAGTTCACTAATATGGTCTTTCCATTTTAAGTTTTGGTCTATATATACACCGAGATATTTAATTTTATCTGTTGTATCAAGTACTGAACAAAAAAGATCGCACTTAGTTTTGTTGCAATTGCTTTGGTAAATAATTAATTTTACTACTGAATCTAAATTTGTTATGTTAATAAAAAATGGGATGATTTTTGTCTTTTCCGTATTTAAAGATAATATAGTTTTGTCAAACCATAATTTCAATTTATTTATAACGTCATTAGCCACTTAATTTACTGAGTTCCAGTTAACTCCCTCAACTAAAACAACCATATCATCGGCATATGATATTATTTTTTAATTGAAATTTTGACAAAATATGTCATTGACATAGAGAATAAATAAAAGCGGACCTATCACCGTACCCTGAGGTATTCCAAAATTACAAGTCTCCATTTGACCATATGTATGTTTTATTTTTACCATTTGTAGTCGTCGGAATAGTAATAATATATGCATCTAATTAGATCACTAAGCAAGACACACGTATTATTTTACTAAGATGAAGAGAAACAGTGGTTATCAAGCGTTTGTTTCCTTACCTCAGGTTACCTAAGATTGACAAGGTTGTTAAGGTACAACACAGTGACTCGAGGTAGTCTTTTCGCTACTAGTTTTCTTGATTTTCTCAAAAACAGTGATTATGGACAGTTGTGTTTTTTGCTTTTAACCCCTTCAATTGATTGAACTGACTTAAGAGTTTTAGCGTAATTGAGTGGTTAGCGTGATTGGCATTTCACGCATTAGGTTCCAAATTTGCATCCCAACACTATCCTTATGTTGATTGTATTTCTTAAAGTTTTCTTTAATTAAATGCCTCTCATTTTATACAACTAACTTAAAGTTGAAAAAAAGAACCCTTATTTAGTTTAGCGTTACGTCCTACTACACAAAATAATACGTTTTGAAAAATAACCAATAATTTATGCAAATATAGCAAATTAAAACTGCGGACATTGTTTTTAATTATAGTTATATTTTCAGTTCATTGAAGGAAGAATTTTAAATTTTGGCAACATTTTTGACATTAATTAATTCAATAAACGTAAATTTAAATAAAACATAACTTTTTACTTTTACAAAAATACCTTAATTGTTTTTTTCTTCATATTTATAAGTTCCAATCGTGTTTATTTTTTTATTTTTTTTTATTTATTAAAGAAAAACAACAGTTGTTATATAAGAATACAAAATATTAAAAATAATATATACATCCAGTTAAAGTTTTTCACAAATATAATGAGAGAACATGTTACACAGTAAAGAGAAAAATAATATATTATATAAGACATGAGAAAAAAAAGAGCTCTGAAAAAGATGAGGAAATAGGAGGAGTGGAAGAGAGGGATTTTTATAATATAGTTGACCAATTCAAAATTTTTATATTATAATAAAATAAACATAATTAAAGGAACATAAACTTATTACACACCGACACATGTTTTATTTTACAGTGTTTCAAAAAGTTGCTTTTTAATTTCATTATAATCGTTAAAAGGGAATGTCAAGTTGTATTCTATTTTATTCTATTTTATTCTATTTTATTTTATTTTATTTTATTTTATTTTATTTTATTTTATTTTATTTTATTTTATTTTATTTTATTTTATTTTATTTTATTTTATTTTATTTTATTTTATTTTATTTTATTTTATTTTATTTTATTTTATTTTATTTTATTTTATTTTATTTTATTTTATTTTATTTTATTTTATTTTATTTTATTTTATTTTATTTTATTTTATTTTATTTTATTTTATTTTATTTTAGTTATTTTGTTTATTTTATTTATTTTAATAGTCTCTTTAAAACTCAACTTCTATAAAACTAAAAACGTAACATGTGTTTTGATAACTGTAATGAAACAGGTATTTTTAAGTTTTTCAAAATTTTCATATTAAAATGTTAAAACTGAAGAAAATTGGAATGTGACATTTGCGTCTTCTTCTTAGAGGTGGGGGTTAGTGCTATTCAAGATCTTGACGTCACTGCGACCAGTGAAGATCTATTGTGACGGGGACATTTGTGTTACATTGTGTTATAATCTTAGAGTCGTAATACGTCACTGGCTAATAAAGTCGCCCATATGGACAAAAACTTATGATTATGAACCACGAAGTTACATATAGTTTAAAGCAATACAACGATCTGTAGGTACTCAGATCGACAATTATAAGCGCAAACCGAAACCGTCCGTTACAAGTTTTTTATTTAACTAAAATCTTAACCAAACATTTAAAACACTTTTGTTCTATGCAATAGAGCTAAAGAGCTTCTCTAGTGAATTATTACTTTGAGGTTATATTGCCTCAAAATGTTTTCAATTGTCAATAAAATATCAAATATGTTTTGCTCATTTTAACAAAGCGCACAATATGTACTAAATAGCACAAAAAAGCCTTAATGTTGCAACATATCATCATTCCTCGTCAGCTCCCCAGTTGGAGCATACGGTGTCCACAAAGAGCCCCTAGTCATCTATGTCGCTAGCTAGCGCCTTTGCGTCCTTCCAAGTCAAGTTCGCGTCCCGTAGTTCTGACATGAACTGTCGAGAACCTAATGCCTTGTAAAGTAGGCAAGCGTGGTTAAGGCTCTCAGGAGACATCCGGAGTCCAGCCAACCGTATCGTCTCCGCTTGATGATCGCCGGAGTTTGCTGCGTCCGTTCTTTTATAACTTCATTCCCAACAAAGTCAAATACGACCCATGATACCCATGATTCTTATAAGACATGTCTGCCCTATATAATATTCTCATACGGTTAATTAATTAAATCAACTCATTAATAATTGTTATTTATGTTCAAATCATTAACTGTGCGGTCAACCATTTCAATTAATGTTAGTAAATATTCGTATTCAACCACTTATCGACTTTTTATGTCTACCGATTTCGAGACGTACCCATCTCTTCGTCAAATCACTCACTACACAAACATGCAAATACTAAAATACACTTTCATCTTTACCGTCACCGTAGTAGTATTCATAGTATTTACGAAAAAATACATAAATTACATGCAGAGCTAAAGGGGATGCAAACACCACCATGTCCGAACATGCACTAAAATTATTTAAATAATATTTAGTGATATGCCGCAGAATGGGGGAATGGGGGTTAGGAAGGGGAGGGGCTAAGTGGTTTTACGTTACGTAACGTTGGTGTAGTGAGTGTCCTGACGAAGAGACGGATACGTCTTGAAAACAGTAGACAAAAAAGTCGGTAAGTGGTTAAATACTTATATTAACTAACTTTATTCATGAATAATTGTGCTAAAAAATGGAAATTAAGGTGTGGTAGAGCGGGACAGAGTCTTGAAACTATAATCTGTGATGTCACAACACTTCCGTGGGGTCACATCCCGACTTTTATATTTTATTTTATTTTTTAGGACTTGAATTGGAGACTTCGTGCATGTTAAACAAACCCAACCACTACATCACGAAGCGAACAGTATTATAGCATGAGAAAATTCATATATCCCAAATAATGCACTTCATCAGCATAAATTAATAAGGGCCATAAAAATTGGAGAGTCCATCTCACTTATTTTTCTCTATTACATTTCCTGCATTTTTCCCGTTACGTGTAAAAATATTATTAACCTACAAACATTTACAGCATTTTAATACTAAGTTATTACATGTAGATTACTCATAAATCTGTCGAATAAAGTAGCCATCAATCATTTGTATTCGTTTTCTGTCTTCGAAACACGCCAATAATATGTTCAAGTATGTCAAAGTTTCACAGATACTATTAATAAAAATATGTCAAGTTTTTATTGATAGTAAAAAGAGTAGATGCTAGTTAACAGTTAAACATCTTTACCCAACGATCATAATGTATTCCTTCAATTGTACTTAGACTGTAGTGTTTCCTGCTTCCCTAATGAGGGGAAATTGAATACGAAAAATGTTTTCTTAAGCGCGGTATAAATAATTAGCGCATTAAATTGTACGGCGAAGTTTCTTGAAAATTTATGATTTTTTAAAAGTTTTGTAATTTTTAAATTACCCCGTCTGACTTCAAAACTCCTAGCCGGAAAGCTCTGCTGATTAGTGAGTTGGCTTCCTAGAAATCGGAAATCTATGTCAACACTCTAAGATCATTAGTTGATTCTTAAAAACTTGTAACGGAGTTCCAAGTAGTTCATTTTTATTAATATTTTCGTACGTTTTCGAGAAATTTCGCCGTACAATTAATTATTCTATTTTTTCCACGTGTAAGACAAAAAATATCTCAAAATTCCCGTAGCCCTGAACTTCTTTATTGGGTAGCAGTAAATTTGATACATTTTCGGTACTAACGTACAAGAGATACGTACCAAATACTTATTTTCTTTTTTATTCCAAAGGTATTTTCCAATTTTTCGCATTCAATCTTGCGAGCTATTCTCTAAAACCAATTAGTAATTTTTAAAAATGGTGCCTCGTAAAAAACGGTTTAAAATAATTATGAATACAGCCGTAAGTTCATCATGTTTGAAAGCTCTCAGACATCGTAAAAACCTCGTAACTTAGTCTTAATTAGAATTGTGAATATTTTTAGAATACCTACCCATTTTACAGCGAACAGTGTAAAATTCCTTAAAGCAAACATTACTAAAAAGTCAGAACGAAATGACAAAATTTACAACTATATTTTTTTTTTACTATAAAATATTAACAACTAAATTACAAAATTTACAACTATATATTTTTTTTACTATAAAATGTTTTTATTCAATATTAACTGTCCCTTACCAGTGATGTGTAGCTAGTATACATTGCATCTAATAACATTAATATCTCTTTTAATATAATCAATTATATTTACCTATCAGTTTAAATATTTTAACTAATGCTTATTGGGAACAGAAAAAGCATTTTATCTAATGTTGGAGATAAATCACTTAAACAATAAAAAGTTTACCAATGTGTCACATGTTGCGGAGTACATAGTAAAAAAGTAACCAAATATATAACTGTCTCAAACACTCTTTACGTCTAATTCTCGATAATACAGGTGTATTTGGGAGCGAGAGAGACAATTTCACGCGTCTTACGCGTGGAGATTGATGTTTCTAGTACTTTTCCTAGACGCCAGTTAGTGCTGTTAGTAGCTATATGGCTGTCTTAGGGGGTGGTTCTTTTGCTCACGCTGCGAGCATAAGCTTATGTTTTTTTTCATGTTTTAAGCAATTAGATTAACAATATTATCACTTTTGACTTTAAATAATTGAACCAATTGCCTATGAACATTACATTTTTCCGATATAAAGTCTCTCATTTTATGCATGTGTATATGCACCGTAACGAGCGGATGTTTTTGGAACAGTGGGGGAAACGTTAATTCTAAAGTGTCTTAAATTAAAGAAATATGTTTTCCTTACGCAAAATTAAATCCCAGGGCCGCGATTACAATGGCAAGTTAATTACGTCATACCTTTACCATGACGGTATATTTGAAGATAAATTCTCCCGAGTGATCACGAAGATACACTACCTACCTATTATCGGTAAATAATATAACTCAAACCAGTTGGTGACATTTTTTAATAAGCCTTGAAAATGACTAGAAATCCATTTAAATTTCTCCGGCTTTATTGAGATATCGTGCTTCTCTTTCTCTAATGCGGTTGTTTTTCTCACCCTTCTCTCTTTCACAACGTACCCTTACACGTGGTGACATTGGGGTCACCTTGAACTTGCTACCGAGTAAGCGTAAAAGTTCAATAACCTTCCAGTCAGGGGTACCCAACATTCAATATACCCAAACACTGTAATTTTGAACCCATTATTAAAAAAATAGATCTATGTGTTTGACAGGAAGCAAGTTGTGGTAGAGCAATGTTCGAACCTCGGATCTCTGATCTGTAAGCCCTCGAAACTATCACGGGGTCTAGACTAGGGATGTAAAATTCTGTAATTTTACCAAAAGCTCATGTTGAAATGAACATGCCGTCATTTTGAAAAAAAAAACAGTTTTTTTTACGTACAATTACGTTCTTACAGATTTTATAGAAAAAAATATACAAAAGTCTGAGAAAATAAAGTTTACTTGAAAATTGTAATAATTTATTTTTTTCTTCGGACTAATACTTTCCAAGATACACGTTTTAACATCAAATACATTTTATCAAAAGAGAGGAAAAGCGGTATTTGCACCAACTTTTTACTAATTATTTGATAGTTGACCAATCTAATTACATTTTTTTTTTTTACATTTTATTTTGCACCACAACAGGCCAGGAGGCCTAATTACAGTGGTGAATTACATCACAGAGCACCCAGGCTTGAGAAAAATCACATTTTAATTTTTGTGTTCTCACCGGGAATCGAACCCGGAACCTTCCGTGCGTGAGTCAAGCGTCTTGACCACTACACCACGGAGGCCGCCAACCGTCATAACCATTGTCATCATTCTATGTCCGCTACCTAGTTGGAGCATATGATGTTCACAAAGATTCTCTGGGCATCTCGGTCGGCTGCCAGCTCCTGTGCATCCTCACAAGTCAGGTTCGCATGTCGTAGTTGTGACATGAACTGCTAACTTAATATGCAGCGGACGTCCAGGACGTCGAGAACCTGATGCTTTGTAAAGCAGGCAAACCTGAAGTAATAGAGTCATATAATTTTTATTTTTTAATTTAATGTACACTGTTTGAAGTATTTGTAATATCTACCACCTGTATATTTGTAAATTTTAATACTTTTATCGGACTGCATGTAAAATGACTTAATTTTACCAAAAGGCGTGGTAAAATACCCGTATATTACAGTTATTTTCATAAATGATGGTGAAATAATTCAAATAAAAGAAAATAGTGGGAGAAATAATACGTTGAAAGAATAAAAAAGATTTAAATGCGAATATCCCGCAACTTGTTTAAGAGACTTAATACTTTCTGTCAGTAAAGCCTCGATATATCGACAATTTCTTTGTGTTGGACACTCATGCACACACCAAAAAAATTGTTTACACTGAAGATTATTTAAATTATGCTAAATAAAACGAATGTAAAATATAAAAAATGAAAAAGATGCACGTAACAATAAAATTAATTCAATATGTGATTCTTTCAATATTTCTATGACTTTTGACTTAAATTTACATTTATGAAAAATGTCAACCTCAATAAATCTATAGTCATATTGCTCGCATATTCTAGGTATTGTAATAAAGGGAATCAAATTGTGATAGAGTGGGGTTTCGGATATCGTTAATTCTTGTCGAAGTTGTAAACACCTGTCGTGTGACGTACTTTGTAAATAAGTTTAACCGTAATCGAGTAGGGCTTATTATATCACTTGGTATATAGTTTTAGAAGTGACTGCTTCTACGTTAAATAGGGGTGTTAATACAAACAGGCATTAAAACGTTTAACTCGCAAAGCACTCGGAACCCTCATTAAAGCTCTCTGTAGACTCAGCACGGGTTTTACCTAAATATTGTAGTGTCTGTAAAAATTCCGCACAGATTAGCATCCTAAATGTAATTAACTGATGGACAAATTTAATCACGTGATTATCATTTTAAATCCTGTAATTTGAAAAGAAAAAACGTGTTGTATCTTTTACTCCTTAAAGTAATAATATTGAAACTAGCAGGTAACACGCTTGACTCTTTCAAAAAATATAAAAATTAAAAAGATAAATTTAAAATATTTATATGGCTACACTATCCCGACAGCACACTTAACAGCCATAAAGATGTTTGAAAACTCAAAAATGACACTTTTTTTTATAATGCGTAATTCGGTAAATTGAAAAACACTAATTAATGTTTCGAATTTGAAGGTTGAAAGTTTACAATCTGACGTTTAATCGGTGTTTTATTACAAATTTGAGCAAAGTAATATAACTATACATTAAGTTTTTCTACTGACATTTCTTGGTGGAACTGCATTTTAATTATAATAATAAAAATTCGTAAATAGCTTTATTCCACTTTTATTTATAAATTTTTTCCAGTGACCGGGTTTCGTCGTCGACATGACAGACGCAATTAATTCTGGAGTAATTATTGTACAAAGCGCGCGCATTTTGAGCATCTGATTAACTCTAAATTTACTAGGTGTCTCTCAACAATAGGGTCCTTTGACGTTTTTCGTAATCATTATTTTTAAATAAGCATGAAATTCGAGCACAGGCGAAGTTTCTTGAAAATGTATCGGAAAAAAAAGATTTTAATAAAAAATAATTACTTTTAATGACGTCGCTAGTTTTTCCGAATCAACCAATGATAAGAAAGTTGTAATAGATTTCCGGTTTATGGTAAGTGAACTGACCAATCAGCAGAACCCACCGAGAAGAAAAGGAAGATAACATGAGACGCCACATTCGGAATTATTAAAAAAACCAAACTTTAAAAAATCATCTCATTCATAATACGATACATATTTTTTTTTTTAATTGGCTTAATTTATTTACAAATAAAAATAATTAAAAACAAACCACTAAACTTTCTCATTTTTACTTTCCTCCTCATCCAGCCATCTTAACTTTGGTCAGCCTCTTCTCCGTCTGCCTTCCGGAGTGGTATAAACAATTTTATTGGCGGTACGATTATCATTTTATTTTCGCACAAATATAGCCATCAAATAATGATGCCCATTAATGCGAACCTGCTTACATTTTTTTTTCAACATTATGATATCAACAGTAGTAATTATTTATTATTTTTTTATTACTTTATTAACATTTTATTGAGACTCAAGTCCAACTCCATAGGACTACAGTCTTATGGAAATAAATATTTTTTTAAGCCCCGACTCTGATGATCAAGTGTTGTATCCTGGAAAAGAATCAATTGCAAATTAAATGTAGAATTTGATTTTTCCTTTTATATTTTTATTATAATTATTTCATTTTTTATTTGTATGCATACTTTTTTGTTTTAGCCAGCTGTTTTAGTGTAGCAGCCTTATAAGCGTTTATAAATAAATAAACACGTCTAATTTAATAATATTTTTTAAATTTCATCGTCATCATCGATCCCTTTCCTCACAGAATGGTGCATAGGGCACTGCATTGGTACAAATCGCAGCGTATCTTAATTTATTTTTTTACATGAAGGTAAGATGATCAGTTTTACGCTTCATGTGACAGTCCAGGGACTATGAAATATTCTAGTGTGAAAACACCCTTTTAAATAAATATTTCATCACAACCATGTTGGGAATCGAACCCGAGACCTCTTGCATGGCAGGCAAACGCGCTCATAATTTCACCACGAGGCCAATATTCAATTAACATCTTGTATTAATTAATTTAAAAAATCAGCATTTTTTCAATGTTTTTTCATAAAAAGTTTTCACAAAAAAAAGTTTTTTGCAAAAATTTGTCAAGCCATAAAATCTTATGAAATGCATTAGTGTGAGAATCATGATTCAGAAGTGTTTTTTTTACTTTGAAAAAAAAGTTTAATGAGTTCAATATTATTAAAGTTTAAAGCATTAAGTTTGTGGTCAAACGTTTTAATTAATGTTAGTAGATATTTGTATTTAACCTTCTACCGGTTTCGAGACGTACCCATCAAGGTATACTGGAAAATGGTCAAGTAGCCTATATTCGCATTAACGAGCACATGAGATGTTTGAATAATAATAAATTTTCTGAGTTTGCCAATTATCTCATCAATTCAAATCACGATTTTAATAAGGATACAGGAGTTACAATTTAGCATTGAAATAATAAATAAGGACTTTAATTAAACAACATGAAGGTATTTTACATTAAAAATATTTTTCCCCTAAATAATATTCAAATACCTTTCAATATAGCCCATTTTTTTATTTAAAAATTAACCGATCTTGTAAAGTTCAACCCCTTAGCTCTTTCCCTCCCTAATTCTCTCTTCTATAAACATAACGCTGAATATTATTAACCTAATTTAAGTGCATATTCGGACATGGTGGTGTGTGCGTCCCTTTTAACTGTAGTGTATGTATTTTTTCGTAAATATGTACTTTGTTTACTACGGTGATGGTAAAGGTGAATGTAAATTTTAGTATTTGCATGTTGGTGTAGTAAGTATCCTGACGAAGTGACGGGTACGTTTCGAAACCGGTAGACTTATTTGTGAATAATCATAATGACGTGCGGCGTTTGCTTTCAAAATAATTCGTATTGTTTTTTCTTTTCTTTCGGATTTGCATTAGATTACTGTTCATTTTATTTTCGCGAATATTTTTTAACTTATTGTGGTGCTACTTGTGAAAACCTGTAATTGGCTTATTTGTAGTTTGTTTTGTTTTATATATAAGATAAATATAGCTGTTAAATATCAATTATCTCAGTTTAAGGTTGGTGTGGCTAAACTCATTTTTTTACAATTTTACGTTTTTTTTTTTTTTTCGCACCACAACAGGCCAGGAGGCCCAATTACAGTAGTGAATTACATCACAGAACACCCAGGCTTGAGAAAAATCAAATTTTTAAATTTATGTATACTGGGAATCGAACCCGGAACCTGTCGTGTGTAAGTCAAGCATCTTGACCACTACACCACGGAGGCCGCCTATATATTTTAGCATAACACCATCAAAATATCAATTACGGCTTATGGTTCTACCATATTATTTATTGACCAACGAGCGATTTAGGCAAATGCTATTGTTGGTCATTAAAAAAATGCTAAAACTTGGCCACGAATTTTGATCGATAGATATTTTATGCGAAAATTATTAACAAAATATCTACAAAAACATCAATTTTCTTTTTTTTAAATTTATTTTATGAACGCGTCCGTTCTTTCAAGTACTTTTTTTCAACCCGGTCTTTTGGAAACTGAACCCAAAATCTCATAAAAATATTGAAAAAAGAAAATCGAAAGTAGTTGACGCATCCGCCTACCACTCTTGAGGTCTCGAGTTCAATTTCAGGGAAGGTCAAAATGAAATACTTGATTTTAAATTGATATATTTCATTGTTCCTAGACTGGAACTGTAAAACTGATCACATTCTTGTAACAAAAGATTAAGGCACGATGCAATAACTTTGACAATTCAGTGCTCTTTGCACTATCAAGTGCAAGAATTGGTTAGATGATGAGTCTTCATAAATTTGAACACACTGAAAACCAAATTGACTTTCAATCAAAGCATGATGACATATCTTTATCTGATCATAACATTTGGATACTAAATATCTAAGTCTAAGAATAAATAAGGCCCAAGACACAACTAGTCGGCCGCCGACGCTAGGTATTTTATGTATTTACACAGTCTCATACCCCGCCTTACAATTTAAACAAAATACAATTTAAACCGACGCAACAAGCGTCTAGCTCAAAGTTTGTCTTCGAACTAACAAATATATTAATTTATTGTTAGAATTATTTTAAAATGCAAATTTTAACGCAAAAGCAATATAAATTACTGAATTTCGACTGAATTACAGTGAACATTTAGTTATTTTGAAGTGGTGTTATAATTTTAAATGAGTTGAAAGAATGCAATTGCATTTTCCTACTTATTTAATCTGTGATTTTGGAACGGTTTTTTAATAAAATGCCTGCAACAAGCGCACGGAACATGACAAGAAAGACAGTTTTTGAGCTGTTACGTAAGTTCCTGCATTTATTTCTCAAGGGATTTAAAAAAGTCAATTTAGGATTTCAATCAGTGTATACATTGGATATTTACCCACCTATCCGTATAGAATTACTAGTTCAATCATCAGTAATATAGCTTCTGTTGGAATGTTGCGAGGTGATGTTTCTAATGTCCACCCCTTAAAGTACAAAATATAAGCCCTCTATTTGTTAAGGTATCTTGTGTAATTTAAGTTAAGGGTGAATTAATTTAATGTTTTGTCAACATGGTAAACAAGACTAGTAATTATCACAGATCGCTAGATATCTCACCCCCTATTTTCGTTACCTGTAATACAAACCTGAATTAACGCTAACAAAACTAATGAATGTTAAACGCTTCGAGTGTTTTGTTAAGGTATGTTTACATGTGAATTGTTAACTTAGAAAACTTATTTACTTCCGCCCTCGTCCATGGTTAAATTATAGAGTAAACTAATATACTTAAGGAACCTTTTGATAATATTGTTGGTATGTATATAGATGTGTTTTATGTGTGTTGTTTTGTGCGTACATGCATGTGTAAACTAATTAATTAAATAAACTGTATTTTAATTTCCTTGATGTTCACTTTACAATAAAAATAAAGTATACACTCAGGCCATGCCTATGTGACAATAATGGTCATTTTTCCCGTTCGTTTTATGTAACAATACCAAATATAAAAAGCAAATATCCAGGATATTCTGACAGAATGCATTCAGCCAACAGTCTTTATATATTTCAAATATTTTTTAATATAGATGCAAGGTGTCAATTCCAAATTGTGTTGCCTAAAATAAAGATTACTCTTTCAAAGCTTCAAAAAAAAATTGTGAGAGAAATAATGCGTTGAAAGCGCCCTCTAAACACACTTATCATGACGGTATATCCATATTTTACATTACTAGTTTGTTAACGTTGCTTTAATGTTGCTTTTTTTAATGTTGCTTTTTACACGCCCAAATCAAACTACTCAAATATGATTCATTTATGTTTTTCTTTTTCATTGGATGTAAAATTAAAATTTACAAAGAATTGATTTTTCTTTTATAACAGGAGATATCAATATAAACGTTTTTAAATTCAATAGCAAACCAATTGACTAATGAATACTTAAATCTACCTTATAGCTTAGGCTTCTTATCATATATTAACACCTGTACTAGGCCAAATTCTCTCTTAAATTCCTGCCTTGACCATATTTTTCTGAAAACTAACCATCGTCTTTTTCCAAAAACAGCTACACTAAAAATTGATATAACTGATCTATTACCTTTTCTTTGATTCCCATTATATGAAATCTAACAACTCTACTATCTACAATTATCAACATAAAAACAAAATAAAAATCGGATACCAAAAATTAAATTTCTTATTTCAATATGAAACATTGTATTCAGTATTTTCTGATGACGATCCGAATCTTTCTTTAGACATTTTTTATGATATTCTTAATAAACGTATTGCTAGTAGTAGTCATCCAATATCAACACCAAAAAGGAAACATAAAAAGATTTAACCCTGGATAACTCGCGATCTTATAATATCTATTCAACAAAGAAATAAACTTTAAAATTTATAAAAATCATGAAAACTTTTGTTTATCGAATAATATGCCTATTAATGAAAATAAACGTAAAGATTATATAATATACCGAAACTTTCTAAATACTCTGATAAAAAATTGTAAAAATGAATTATTCCAATCTATTACTAAATTCAAACTCAGATCCTAAAAAAATATGAAACGTGATTTATGAAATTTCAAATTGGAAACAAACTCAGTATAGGTATTATCTTCCAAAAAAATAATAATTCATGATAATATAATTTTAACGGATGGTGAAGAAATAGTCAGTAAATTTAATGATTTTTCTTTGTGACATTCACAAAATTATGAATGTGCTATTTTCCGATGGTATCGTGATTTGGTAAAAGCTTATAATTTATTTTTTTGAAAAATAAGTAAATAAACAAATGAATAACGCTACTATTTATATTTCTTAAACGTTAACTTTAATATTGAATACAACCGATATATTATTAGTGATCTTTTGTTTCAATTTAACATTCCCCTTCTAAATTTCCACATTTCTAACTTACGCCTAACAAAGCGCAACCCTTATTAATCATCTGGTAGTAAAAGTTTCAACTTTCACTGTGGAATTTGTAGGATGTAATCTCCATTGTAGTTCGCTAAACAATAAACGGTTTAGAGTGAAAATTCAAGCAGTGTGTTACTAACTATTCAAAAACTCAACTCATACGTAGTTTATTATTTTTTTTAATAAAGGAGTTGCATATTTTTTGCCTTGCTTATTATGTACAACGCTTATAGTAACTGCAAAAGGTATGTTCCTTCTAATTTTTTGACTATTGTGAGGATCTGGTTGTGGAACTCATACAAGAGAAGCCGGACTATTGACAGGCATAAGCAGATCTTCCATTCCACTTTGAGAGCGTTCGGCATTTTGTGTCCTATTTTTATTTATTTCAACAATCACCTTTTTCTATTTTTTTATGTATGATTTTACCTCACGCGATAAGTCCTTGTGACTTATTACTGTTACGATATCTTCTTGGTCCTCATCCAAACTTCTGCATCGTGCCTCCAGCTGCATTCGCTCTAAGCTAAAAATGGGACAATACATCAACTAATGAGGGACATCTTGGGGTGTCTCATCATCACATGGACAGCTATAGATTTTTGAGAGCTTGAAACGGTGAAGATAGCTCATAAAACATCCGTGGCCTGTAAGGATTTGAGTCAGTTCGTATCCATCTTGCTACTCATACGTAGTAGTTAGTAACGTAGTTTTTCAGAAAGCAGCCAGTTACAATTGCGTCAATTCCATGTTTTACTTAAAACAGCCAGGCCGTTTCCACAGGAAAAACTTTAATAATCACCTTCTAAAAATATTATTGATCACAAAAACGGCATTTCTCAATTTGCAGAAAACACCCACAGTACTAGAAAAATCTTGCAATGTAGATGCTGATGAGAAGATTAATGCCTCCAGAAATCTAGTTCTCTCAAATAAATTAAAGTGGGTAAATAAATACATAAGTATTTTAATTTTATAAATTAATTCATTTTAAAATAACTGCTCATACATTTAAAGTTTGAATGAGGTATCATTCAATATAAGGTCTGGCTGTTTTCTGCTAATGCATATTTTTGATTGTGTGGTCAGCCAGACTTTAAAAAATCACCGAAATCCTTAACACATAGTTAAATTATTTTTAAAGTTATTATAACAATTAAATTAAGTGATTATTCAAAATTAAGTACTCCAATATAAATATGAAATAACATGTTCAATACATAATAACACAACATACATTAGAGTTTTACTAAGGCTAGCGGTTTTCTACAAAATGCTCATCTTAATTAAATTGTGTTGTCAGCCAGACTTTAAAAATCATTAAAACAGCTCAAATACATAATACATAGTACCCTAATATAAATATAAAATAAAATGTTTAATACAAAATGACATAACATTCATCAATTTTACTAGGGTGGTTGTTTTCTGCAAAATGCACATCTGAGGTTGTGTGGTTGGCTAGACTTTAAAAATCATTAAAACTGATCAAACGTATATTAAAATTCTTGCTTATATTATTTAAATACGAACATATGCATTATTTATCATTTGTCAAAGTAAAAAACATTCTAACTGTTGTGTTGGTTCGATTACACAAAAGTGCTATTATCTCAGTTTTACTTTTCAATGGCCGGCTGGTTTCTGCATAACTAAGTTTAATTATACAATATACATACTACAGGCGTGAGACTTATTTTAGCTATAGAGCGTAGTAATTCTTAATGTATGGCGCATAGGACACTGCATGGACAGATTGCAGGGTATCTTAATAATTTATTACCTAAAGGCAAGATGACCAGTCACTTCAACCGTTTCAGGCAAACTGAAATACACATCACTAAGGTAAATAACACTTTTGTTAGAATATTTTGAGTATTCAACAATACTCAAAGTCCGCTTGGTAGCCTAGTGGTTTTTATTTGCCTACCGTGCATTAAGGTCTAGGGTTAGATTTTCGGTAAGGTTGACGTATAATAATTATTTAGAATTTTGTACTTGCACTGCAGTATTTCATAAAATAATTTTACTAACCGCAATGGTGGAAAAACTCTCATGTTGGTCCTAATTGGATACCAAAGTTTTAATTTTTATTTTATTTTTTTTATATTTACCAAGCTTAAACGAAAAAAAACATATACAAGAAACTGATCAAACAGAACATAAATACATTTAGAAAAGACAACAAGGCCATTTGAATAATAGTATACAGTATTTAACACTTTGTATCCCGGAGCCGTGTAAACACGTGATTATATAACCATGCGTTGTGTCCCGGTCACGTGTTTTCACGTGGTTTATCAGCTGTCTAAAAAAGTGCATTTTATTGAAATCTAGTGACTTTTATTAGTACTTTTTTGCTGCTGGTAAACCACGTGAAAACACGGAACCGGGACACAACGCATAGTAATTATATTCACGTGTTTACACGGATTCGGGATACAAAGCACAAAAAAAGGAGTGAGGCTCTGTATATGTGCGAACATTGCAATGCGCAATGTGGCTCTCCATAAAGGGCAATTTTGGCAAAACTATCATACAAACATTACTTATTTAATTATTTCAAATAAATCCAAAAAGTTTCAATTGATTTAATGTATTTTTTTCATAATTATGACACTTTTAAGAAACCCCCAACAAAGCATGAAATTTCACAAAAATGGGACGGGCACAAGGTAAATTTTACGTGTATTCGGCCGGTGCTCAAAGTGTTAATAAAAACACGATCTACATATTTACCGTCTTGTAAAATTCTCAAGTCCACAAATGGTCGAAAATGATATTTTGAAAGCTTTCTGATAGGACTTACAGTAATTTATGCGTGTAAAACTTGTACGAGTATATTCGTACAGTGTCCCATTTTTTTTTTTTTTTTTATATCGAAAAAGAACTTCGCTGCTGAAGTAAAAACTGTTCTTAAATACCAAATATTTTAGAATACGGTCAATGAACTTTTTTGATGGTTACATTAAATAGACAGTATTTATGTAAAAAATAATTGAGTGGATGTTTTACATACTTACACCTGACGATTTTGCCTATAACTTTTATAGGCTTGTTTAATTCCAACGATAAGGTGTATTCCATGTATGAAAAAATAATGGCTTCCACTATCTAAAGTAACGTGTTATTATTGTCTTTTAATTAATTTGTTATTTACATTCTCAACACATTCATCGAAAAAACTTATACCAAAACATGTAAAATTTGGTTTGAATGTCCACATTTAGCTCCAGGCTAATAAATTCTTCATTTAATAAGGTACAAATCTGATTTACATAGCGTCTTCAATAAATTGTGCCCATTTGAATAAAATTGAAATAATTTGAAATTGTCGAAAACTTTATCTATTGGCATTTTATTATTTTCACATAAATTCTTAGAACCACTGTTTTATGGAACTTAACCGAAATACAGGAATGTACATTATTGCTATTTGTTTATTGACACATGTGGAGAAATAAAAAAAATCGAAATGTACTTTACGTATATAAAAAATACAAGGATATAATAAAACTGGAATATATAAACAATAAATAAACCGAATTTTAATTTAGCTAATGGTTAAATAATAAAATAAAAATATCATCCCGATGAACCAAAATTCCAAAGGATAAAATTTATCCGTAGTATTATAATAATGACAAGAATATAAATGTGTAAATTGTCAAATTACTATTTTTTTCTCGTATTTTAGTACAATTGACTTTGATTTTAGGTACTTTATACATAATTTTTTTATCTTTCATATGCTATTTAATATGTAAAAAAAAAAGCCACTAATGACTAATATAATTAAATAAATACGAAATTACCGAGATTTAGAATATTGTTATTGAATTTTTGTCCCGGAAAGGTTTAAACCAATATTATCAACCATAATGTACCTTTGTTATATTAAAAAATACCCTCTTATATTTTTCTTTTGTGGAATGTTTTTTGTTTTTTTTTTTTTAATGTTTCGTATTTTTTATATTTATTTATACTTTATTAAGTTTGTTTATTCGATCTTAAGAACCAGTAAGACAAACGTTTAGTTTACATCACATTAAATATCAACATTTATTGAGAACAGTTTTATTTAAATAGATTTATGTATTGTAAGGCTATTTATTCATTTTATTTCTCCGGGTAGCTCATTGAACAATTTTAAATCCTAATGCAATGAGTTTTAAAGGTCTCTTCGTTAGTCTAATGCCGTTAGGCCGTTCATAATTATTAATTTTATATACTTGTACATATATATATCTTGCACGTATCCTGGTGGATAAATAATACAGTTCCATGTACAAATGTATATGGAATAGAATCAGAATTCTTAACGATCATTATTAACTTACAGGTAATAATCCTTAATAGCACTTGAGGTTTTTTTATATTTATTTGAGGATCTTGACTAATTTTCAATGGGGATTTTGGTTTTAAGCCGGTATATTTTGTTGCACAATGTATAAACCTATGCTACATATTTCTGAAAGTTTCAGAAAGCTTAAATTTATTTTTTATTGTAAATTTTGTAATTGGGAGGTTTGACAAATGTTTGGTTTCTTATGTAGAACGGTAAAATATTTTATCTGCAATTACCTATTTATTGCAATATTTTGAGTTATTTTCTATTTTTAATAATGTTTTTTTCAATATAAACATTATAAATTATATGAATATAATATAATATAATGAATGAATATAAATAATATAAACGTTATAAATAATAAAATCGTAGATAAAATCATGTTAAAAATTAAAGGTTTAAAGGTCTTAATAATTATTAGTAAGGGAAACTTGCATTACATTTTTTTTTGTTTTGTCAAGTATTTAACGAGTCGCAAAACTTGTAAAAGATTAATCTAAAGCGATCGAGATATTCTTTATATTTTAATTTTTGTATCTTTACTGATTAACTTGTTTTCTTTAGAAAAAATATCAAAGTGGATTTCAAAATATTTATCACTTAGAAATCATAATTTGGAATAAAAGCGACTAACGAACGTTAATTCTTGTATTTATTCTTCAATAAATAACCTAGATTGACAAGTACTTTTGAGTATTTAGCTTCTTTAAAGTAACGGTTATTTTTGCCTTATTTTAGGGTCAACAAAATCGAATAATATCAATTCGTCATAGACGGCGACACTAAAGCTTTATAATTCCATTAGTGTTGCGCTTTGATAAAAATAATCAATAACCGATCATAAAAATATCCGTTTTTAAACTTACAAACATTTACAACTAAAATAGTAGTTGCTTAATAGGCACATCATACATTAAATTTCTTACATGTTGTTTCGAAACTGATTATGCATTAAAAACCGGTAAATAATCAGTATGATTTTTACTAAAATATTCATTCTACTCCAAAATCACGAAAAAATTATTAGATTACATTAATTTAATTATTATAAATTTAAAAAAATAAATCTGTGAAAGCGTGAATTTTCTTTTTTACCTAATTATAAATGTTTATTTCACCGAATATGTCAGAAACAATTTTTAATTATTTTATTTTATCAACGATTACTTTAATTGTATTTTTAACCAGATAACTTAACGATTATTCCATATATTTTAATTTATTAATATGGTCACCCTGCTATAATGATCATATTTATAATATAGAAAACATTCAACATAAATTTCTACGATATATAAACTACAAACTAAACATTCCAATACAAAGTGTGAATTATGACTATTTATTAACACTGCATAACCTAACAACACTTTCTGAAAGAAGAACTATTAATGATCTCATTGTACTGTATGAAATTATAAAATCTCTTTTTGACGCACCAAAAATACTTGAATTGATTAATTTTAGAGTACCTGCCGTCAACACAGGGATTACTTTATTGTTTCATTGCTCCATTACTTCTTCCAACCAACAAAACAATTCATTGATACCGAGACTGCATAGTTTAGGTAACACTTATGGAACGGCTGCAGACATTCTGTCCAATTCTTTACTATCTTATAAGTCCACAATAACAAGTTTATTTGTAGCTGCTCGTCAAACTATTATTGACAATTCAATTCGATAATATATGCTTGCTTGTTTATTAATTTAACTTAAAAATATCTTTCTTGCTTACCGTAACACTTAATTTATTGTTTGCTTTACAGAATTTATTTCATAAACTTATATCTTTGCATTTTTTGTTTATATGCTTACTGTTTTTTCTTGCATACCTTTGTTATTATTGTTTTTTTTTTTAGTTTGTAAAACTTTTTATTATATCCTTTTTAACTAATTTCACATATTTTTTCTGTATGTGTTTATTATTTAGTATGTTAACATGTATTTCATTTTTATTTTTTGTAAATGCCTTTTGGGCGTTAATGAACAAAATAAATAAATAAATAAATAACAAATTACGATTACGATTCAATATTCTAACCAATGCTGGGATATCCAATGTAGTGTTATTTATTTATTTTACAGAAATAAACACTTAACAATGATATAATAACATAAATAGATGTAGTTTAAAGACAGACCAGCGAAGTTTCTAAATAAACAATCATACATATTAAATTGTAGTACAACAAAAAAGTGTGTTTGTGTGTATTTGTATGAGAGTAAGTGTAGAGGTGTATTTGTGTGGGATTAAGTTATAATGGGCATAAAACACACAAATAGTACGGGTATGATCGATTAATATCGATACCTGTTATGACCATTACTATTCCATAATTCAGTACGACGAATAATCGCAGAGGCGAGAGATTTCATTCGAGTCTTTTTTTGTTTTTCCGAGTTGACTTTTTGCATCGAACTGAGGGGCGTCGCGCAGTTAGTCCTGTTAAATGGTCCGAAGGATATCACATTCACGGGTCGTGGCTTTAACAGACTGCACTTTCCCCCTTCCAACCGCATACCGAGGGTGCAATTTAACCAGAATAATTTATTTTGTATTTGAAAAGGTACTTAATTTTTTATAACATCATTTTACTTTCTCTCTTTCTTTCTCTCAGCTTATTGTTATTATTCATCTTGGATTGAATTGTTAAAACTTTTATTTGACGGTTACATTCTAGCTTTATTCAAAATGTATTATTATATTATACTCTTAACGTGTTTGTAAAATACCTATATTTTATATATCTTTATACATATCACTTTTCTGTACGTGTGATGTCACTGAACCTCTCCAAAATGGCTTAGCCGAGTTACGTGCGGTTTTGAGCGAAACGTAGATCTTTGCGCTGTGCGTGTTTGTAGATATTAAAATGTTTAATCAAATCCGTAAAAAAAAATTAGAATCATAAATATTTTTTTCATTAACCTACCAGGGTTGCATTTGACGAGAATGCATATACAAAAAAAATGGAAGGGTGTAGTTTTTGTATTTAAAAAAGTTTGTTTTTGAATGTTTACAAACAACATTCGCTTTTTGCGGACCCCAATCAGATTCTTTCCTTACATTGCTCATAATTTCGTCCCATTTATTTATTTTTACTAGATTTTTGATAATGCTAAAGTAATATTAACTGACATTTGTTACATTTTTGAAAATCGGATTAATTTATAAAGTGCACACCTGTTGGTGAGAAAACCCTAGTTTGACATTTGCTAAAAAATATGTATATTTTTTAATTAATTTTTTTATATTTTGGAATTCAACCATAAACAAATTCCTGGATACCTACTTAAATTCAATATTTGAACACTAATAATTTTTAGTTTTGGAATTCAATCATAAACAAGAAGCTAGGTACCTACTTATCAATGAAAAGTCTTTTTCCTAGCTAATAGCAAGCAAACCAACGTTCGGGCAGGACAACGTCAGTCCAGTCCGCTAGTTAGATCTATGTTTTTAATGTAATTTTACTAAAATTGTTGCAACAGAAAGGAAAAAAACTTCTGAGAAGGGAATATAAAGGTCTAGGCATTTACAGGGCTTACGACCTGCCATTGGCTGGTTTAAGTGGCCACTTTACACACTGTGTAACATTCACCATTCTACCTATGTTTTAACATCCACATATCCTCAACTCTTCCAAAAGAGCTGAAACTTTTATCACGTGGGTGAGGTTCTTATTATCTTTATTTCTTTTCTCCGATGACTTATTTTTTAAATGTGAGTAATGCTATTAATGGATTAATTGACAAAATTACCTGGTAAAAAAAAAATATGTTTAGAAAAGTCCAAATAAGGTTTACACCATTATTATTAAGTATAATATGCGTTTTCTTTATTGTAAAAAACCTGCTCATATTTATGCATATTTGTCTGTTATGGTGTGGTTTTTAGTTTTCCCAATGATTTAAGGTTCTTATTCGTACTGTTAAAACTAACATTTAATTGTATAATTTACCTATGCGCCCCTGGTGGTGTAATGGGCACCGCTGCATTGGAACATCAATCGGAGCGTATCTCAGATCCCAGGTTCGATTTCTGGGAATTTGATATTTTTTATATTGTTCCCAAGCAGCAGGAGATTACAAAAAGGCCGCTACAATTAATATACTTTTTTTAAAATTTGTTTTATATTTCTATTCAGTGCCCAATGCACAGTGCGGATAAGCCAAGGTTTTTGTATTATCTTATCAAAGATGTTTTTTTTTCATCTCTGTTAAAATACCTATCAACCTTGATTAACTTCCTAGAGTGATTTTTGAATACGTACAAATAAGTATTTGATTTCTCGTTATTTACCTAATTATTTAATTTTTCAGATCATTTCCTAAAAGTCTATTTTAAATTAAGTTATGAACCTTAGATATTTGATTCATGAGTCCGCAACACTACCACGAGACCACAACCCGGTTTCATCAGGTATCAAGATATGTTATTTATATATTATACAAATACATCCACAAATTTAATCAATAATAGATACTACTTATATTTGTTTAATTTCAAGAAAAATTTTACTGCGCCACGGCACCGGTTACAATGGGAAGTTAACAGAGTTATCTTCGACTGTCCATAAAGAGAAACTGATATTTGTGTACGAAAATGAGTATATTTGCATGAACATTTATAGTATCTTCGCCGGTAACCTATAATTGAACATGTTTAGAAAAAACATTGTTTGCATATTCTGATTTTCATACAGAAAACTTAATTTACTTTGAAGATAAAATTGAAGATAAATGTTAACTTCCCGTTGTAATCGGGGCCCACGTCTCGTTAATGATCCATTAAAATATTTTTTAACTTAAGGAATCTAAAGCAGCGAGGAATATTTTTTATGGTTCTTTAAGTTTTATTTTTAAAACGCCATTTTTCTTCGTTTTGTGGTTTCCAAAAACTTCTGGATCATAAGATACTAATAATAAAATTAGCATTTTTTCAAAAATAATTGTACTTTATCATTTCAACACAATAGTTGTCAGGCGCAGTTCTAAAAAACAATTAGTTTTTTTTGTTTTTACTCGGTATTTCTTTCAACCCCTATACGATGCATTACTTTTCTTTCAAAGGGTTCTATTCATATTGAAAGATATAAGATTAAAAATGGAAAACATTTTCGAAAAGGAAATATGGAAGTCTAGGCATTTCTCGACATACTGCCTTTAATGACGGCTTGTCAGCTGGTTTAAATGACGATTTTATTAAATGTGCAACATTCGCTGTTCTGCCTAAGTTGAAACATCTGTATTTCCCGTCATTTTATTTTCTTAGATTTTTTAGAATTCCGAAAAAAATCTAACTTTTTTGGTCGTTTTGATCATTAAAAAATTTAAATTTTAAGTAATAATAATTTCATAAAAATAGCTTGAAGGTTTTTTAGGACAAAAAACTTTTATTCTATTTAAAAATACACCTAGAGATTCGTATGTGCACTACTATCGACGGTTGATTCAAAAGTTTAAAAGTTTTGTATCACTCGTTGCTCTTCTGAAACTATAGTTATGTTTTTTAAATAGAATAAACGTTGGTCAACGACAGGTCATAATGCCTGGACTTCCATATTCCCTTCTCTTAAATGATCTCCATCTCTGTTGTAATTTGTTAATCTTAATGACTCCCTAGGGGGTGAAATCCAGTATTTTGTCTACAAACACTTGGATAAACTCAAAATATTGTAATAAAACCAATTGATCCAAGAAGAAGTTTAAATTTTTTTTAAATTGTTTTCAGGCGTTGTCAGGTATGTGAAATAATTCGATCAAATGAATCTCTTCACAACAATAAAGGTTTCAGCTCTTTAACTTCACTGAAATCAACAGATGGAAGAGTTGAGGAAATGTGGATTTTCAAACATAGGCAGAATGGTGAATGTTACCCAGTGTGTAAAGTGGCCACTTAAACCAGCCAACGACAGGTCATACGCCCTGTAAATGCCTAGACTCCCATATTCCCTTCTCGAAAATGTTTTCCCTCTCTGTTGCAACAAATTTAAATAATAAATTCAGTTTTAAAGCTGCTAATTATTCTTGTACTTAATTATAGTTACGTATTAAGATCGAATGGTGATCAAAATCAACTGTTAAACCAACATCACAAATAAAATCAAAGTTGTGAATACGATAATATGTTACATGCGCCTTTTTTTCATGGAATGCATTTTATTTATTTTTCTCCTTTTAATATAATATTTTTCAAATAAATATTTGCTTTCTTTTGAATTTCCCAAATATTTCATTTTAAGACCCATTTTCAACGAGCTGAAAATAACTCACTATTAGAAAATGGGAATCATGTTAGAGTAGAGTAGGATTCGAACCACGGACCTTTGATCCGTGAGACACTACCCACGGGACCATAACCGGATTTATCACAATAAGATAAAGACTTCTTCCAGCTTTTTGAGAAATAAATTTGTCCACATAATTTACTGTCTTCTTATTTTTTATACAATCTTCCAAAGAAGTCTGCTGCACTGCTTTTATATATATATTTTTTTTATTTATTCTTTCACAATTTTTATGTATCCCGTCGTCTTGTTTTGAACATTTAGGGATTTTTTATTTATCTCATTTCTTGCAATTGATTGAGATGAAGTTGTCATGCAAAACAAATAAATGTTTAGTTATATATTTCATGCTTCCAAACTGAAGCCTGACTCTATACGGTATTGTGTATATGACGAATCTTCTTACAAATCGCAACAGGAACGTAACAGATCAAAGACATGTCAAAATAATGCACGTTATGTGAAATTGAAAACACGGGTTATTATTAAAATAATAATAAACTTTAAAAACACTTACCCTTATTAACAAAATGTTACACCAAAAATTCTTCTTGACATTTAATATATAAATATTTACGTAAATGTCGCACACTTCACGACCGAACGGGTGACGGCTGTCAATATTCGCACCGTAGTAAGAAGATCCATGTTTTACCGATCGACATGTTTCCGCAGTTGTCTTCAGTTTAGAAATATTATGGTACCCGGAATTAGTCAACTATCCGATAAAAAGAAACTTTTCTCTACATTGTTTTATTAATCTCCTTAACATTTTTTGCAATATTACTTTACAGACGGCAATATTTTTAAATCAAAATTGTTAATTAGAACTTTTCAAAGTAAGGTAACTAGTGGTTATATATCTTCTATGCGCTTCCTTCCTCTCTCCCTTTCCCTGTCAGACGATAATGGTTTATTGTTGTAATCCCCCGTGTAGTCGTGTCATCTGTGCTGGTGTTAGTGTCCAACTTTTGTCTCTGAAAACAAAAGTGTCATTTGAGGAATGGCGGAAGTTGGTATTTTTGTAAGGAAATTTTGGCAACCAGGAATGTCTTTGATCTGCAGGGTTGACAACTACTTTAAACTTTTATAAAATTTAATTATAATTTTATATGCACGTATTTTTTAGTCTTTTAATAATCTGTAAGCTCCCTGAATGAAACTGCTGTGTTATTCTTCTTCTCTTCTTTTCCACATCCGCTCCTAAGTGGAGCATGTGGACATCACCAATTGTCTCCAGGAGACCATATCGCCAGCCAGCACTCTCGCCTCCTCCCACGTCAATCCAACGGCCCTTAGTTCCGCCAAATAAAATCGAAAGATCGTCATCGACGGCCTTCCAGGACGGCGCGAGCCCGAGGTTTAAAGAGGCAACTTGGATTTAGGTTCTCCTGAGGCCGCATCCTCAAGACGCTCGTTATAGGAGGCTGCTGCGTCCATTCTCGGACTTCAATGTTAGTTATAAAATCAAACCACCGTGTACCTAATATTTTTTTGAAGCACTTACTCTCAAAACTCATAAGTCTGGTGCTCTGAGCCTTGGTAAGGTGCCAAGATATGCCCAAATAGAAGTACTGGCATTATACAAGAGTTAAATAATAGGCATTTCGTTTTGACCGAGTATAGACTAGAGTTCCAGACAACACGCATCATGTTAAAAGTTGCTTCAGCAATTCCAGGCGGGTTGCGAGCTCTTTGTGCGACCTTCCATCCTCAGTTATATGAACTCCCAAGTATTCAAAGCTGTCAACTTTCTCGATACTCTGTCTATAAACTCAGATTATGTGCAACAAACCCTTTCCTGACCCTGATCAGCCTCTCTATAATATATGTACACATATTTTTCTTTTTTTTGTCAATTTTCAGCGAGTTGTAAATAACTCACTATTTGAACATAGGAATCGAAGGAAGTTGGAGAATCGAGTGGAGTTAGAACCTCGGACTTCTGATACGTGAGTTCGTAACACTAGCCACAGGACCACAACCCGAATCATTTATTTTATAGACTTTTTAACGATAAATAAATTCAATGTGAGATTAAAATACAGATTTCCCGCTATTTTCGTTATCATTTTGATGTCTTCAAACTTATTTTGCTTTTTTAATTTACCCATCAACAATTCTAAAATCATAATCAACATGGTTAACAAATAACCTCTTTAAATAATTTGGTTAAAAAATATTGAATTTTTTTTTATCATAAAGTCTTTTTTCCTTTAAAAATTTATGTCTTAAATATTTTTTCCATCCTTGTAAATAAATTAATCACAAATAAAAATATAGCTCTCTTTGAGAATATCCTCGGCGAGAACTTAATGTTTCTTAACTTGGCATAATGTTATTTCATGAACACAGCCAAATGTTTATGGTCCTCCAGTTTAGACATCTCTCGAGAGTAATTGCATTACACGTAGTACTGTCTGGAATTGAATTTACAATTGCAACTTACAAATAAAATACGGCTTAAGCTAAAATATAATCTACAATCCACAATAATTTACGAGTCTATTGGATCATTATATTGCTCATTTTCTTTGGATAGTTTGATACTATTCTGCCAAGAACAGCGGGAGATCACAGACATAATGTTCGTCATTTTTTGCTTATAAGGGCATGTTGAAAAGAATGCATTTGATTTATAATAGAAAAAAAGACTTATACTTTAATAACAAAATGTATAATCATGGATCAGAGATTCGAACACCGCTCTACCACAAGCGAGTTATTTACAACTCGAAGAAGAAGAAAAAAGAGTTTCATTTATATTGAAACAAAAGTTTCAAATTTAATAAATACTTTTACATGTGCCACAATGTTGTGATTTCATTTTATTTTAAAATCACATACATTCAGGAAATCAAAATATAATTTTTAATTGTACTACTATTCAGTTTTGTAGAGTTATTTCACTTGGAGGTTCACGGTCAGGCTTTTCCTTTGAGGCGTCCATGGGCATTAGTTTTGGGAAATACTGGTCAGCTTATAAGAACCATTTCATTTTTTAAAAAGTTTTACAAGCATTTAATCTAATAGAGAGGAAAGTTACGCATAAAACTTAAAACTTCATACTTCCTTAACCATTTTTTTTGTTTTTTTGGACTTGTCTCTAACTGGTTTATACATTTATATGATAAAGAGGTTCCTAACATGTTTTAAGTTATTTAATTTGTTTTATTTACTGTTGCAATTTTTAGGTAAACCGTACATATTTTAACGAAAAATACCTAGATTGAAAAACGAAACGAAATACGCACTAAAAAAAAGGCAAGCCTTTTTGCTTGGTATGGGATTATAAAGAGTAAAATACAATCCAAATGTAATTAAATAAGTATAACATATAACACAAAATGTACCTGCATAACTTAGTGGTGTGACTGATATAAACGAAAGTTTTTAGTTGCTAACCAAAAGAATATAAGTAAATTAAAATATTGCAATTTAAAAATACTTTTTAAATGTAAAATTGAAATATTCAAATATATGTGGATAAAAGGGACAATTAATTAATTAAGGTGGTTTAAAGAAAGTTAATTATACGTTAATGCATTAAACTATTTTCAAATTTTTTACTTTTAATTTTTTCGTAATTGAACATTTATCTGAATGAAAATTTTAATTTAAATTGTTTCTAATTTTCTTTATAAATTTCTAAAAAATACGAAGATTATATCAATCAGGCTCTTCAGACCTACGGGATATTGCATTGAAAAATATTTTCTTCCGCGTGGTTAAAATTTAAAGCAAAACTTAGAGCATTTAATTGTACAGCTAAGTAGTTTAGAAATGTACGAAAAAAAAATCACCAGTTCATATGAATCAACTAATGATAGGAAAGTTGTTAAAGATTTCCAGTTTACGGTAAGACAACGGACCAATCGGCAGAACTGACCGAGAAGAAGCGGAAGAGAACTTAAAATATCGACTGCTCACTCACTGAGTAATTTCAGTAATATAAAAAAATTAAAAATCATGGTGCTGATAATACAATACATATTTTTTTAAATTGTTTGGTTTCTATTAGCAAAGAGAAAGAAAAAAAAAGACCACTGAACTTCCTCATTGAGGGTTTTAATTCAAAAAATTCTTGTGTTGGGAATATCCATTTATTATATTTTATTAGGTACCTAATTTAACAAAAACAAAAAAATTCACAAAAAATATACCATTTGTAAATATTGGTCGATACAATCCCACATGTACGTGTGTACTTATCTTCAATAACATAAATATTCTGAATAGACTGATATTCAAGTGTTTTTATTTTAATAAATAATTAGTATGTACACAAATTATTTTCAAGAGTTAAAGCATAAACTTTCTGGTCAAACACTTACAGACTTGTCTATGTCTTGAGATGTACCCGTCTCTTCGTCGGAACACTAATTACACTAACATGCATATTCCCCTATACACATTCACCATGTCCTGACGAAGAGACGGATACGTTTTAAAATGGTACTCACAAAAAAGTCGGTAAGTGCTTACATACAAATATATACTAACATTTATTTTGCACTTATTATTTAGTACCTTTTATTTAAGTTTAAATTAAAATAGATCTAAAAGCGCATTTATTACGTTATTAAAGTGAAATTTGATCGTGTTGGTAAATACACTATGCTTGCGTTTTGAAGTCAGGAATTTCGTTTTTAAAACAAATTACAGTGCGTAGTTTCAGAAATAAAACCCGATGCAAATAACCGGTAACTGCTCAATATTTTAAATAACTCTCCGAATAACTCTTTCGCACCTTTCAGTTTAAGGGGTTTTAAAATGAGAAAACTATTTTCAGTGAAAAAAACCATTTTGAATTTGTCCAAAGTTTGACTGGATTTCACCCCTTGGGGAGTAGTTAAGATTAATATATTACAACAGAGATGGAAAACATTTAAGCGTAAGGAATATTGAAGTCAAGATATCGATATCGTGTATTTATTTTATTTTTAAATTTTATAAAAAAAAATAATCTCGCTCCTTATAGTTAAGTAAGTAGTAATTTTATTTTACAAATAGGGTAATCATATGTTTTACTGTAAAGGATCTTCACTGACAAGCCAATTTCATATAAATTGGCTTGGTGAGTCCTGCCAATTTTTATCCAGCATATTTTAAAACATTACTCATAGAATAAGGAATAGTCCAGAAACCGCATACGCACATCAAACAGAAGGCGACTAAACTACTCATAAATGAATAGGTTTACGTTTTGACCCATCAGTTTCTTTGTAGACGTCGCTCAGTACACAACTCCTGATTTGAATTCAACTATGCTGTGTTGTGTCCTTTTAAAGTGTAGAAATACTGCTAGGATCTTAAAGAAACAGGGTGGTATCACATTTCATGTGTAATTAGCAAACAAATGTTTAATTAGCAAATGCATTTTTCCATCTGTCAGATTGTCGAAGAAACAAAATGGAAATTTCGTTAGTATTGCCAGGGTAGTATTTATTTTTTTACTCTACTTTGCTCACCTAATAAGATAAATAATTAAAATTGGACCTCGGATTAAACAACTCTGTGGTGGACATTTGACCGACATTATCTTCAAAACGTCAAATATTATTTAACATGATATAAAAATATCCGTTATATGTCAAATAAAATTTGTTTTATATTTTAAGTTTAAAGTTCATTAATTAAATTACTCTTATTAAATGACACTTTACTTATCTACTCTGTTGTGTCAATCAATATTTCCGCGTGCACCATAAAATTTTAGAGAAATTAACAGATTGCTTTTTTTTAGCTTACGTTTGTGATATGATTATTTTTTTCCCATCGTGCAACATTACGCGGCGACATCACAAATGCGCGCAGCGAAAGTGGGGCATAGTGGGGGAATTATTGAACAGAGTCCGATATATTCGAATATGATTCTACGCTCCTTCTGGACTGTTATTAATTCTATGACATTACTATATGCTTGTAGTTACGCCCACCGTATTCCTTGTTAGCCTATTTTGCGCCCTTGAATCTAATAACTATATGCAGTCAACTAATCCTGTAATAATTTTGTAAAGTATAAACTTCCGCACACACTGCGATATTGTAGATAATATAAATATTATAAGTATAGTACTTTATAATATCTTAAAACCAACACCTTATAGGCAGTCTCCAAAACGTAGAGCAAGTATTTCGTTAACGGTTTATTTGTACACAGGTAGGCTATAAATAAGCGTCCTTCCTTAAGGCATCCTCAGGCGTCACGATATCACAGATCAGGAGAGATGTGGGACCTAGATATGTTATTTGTTACGGGAAGCTCGATACTATCATACGACCAACACAATAAAACCTTTCAACTCTGATCCTATCATTTAATTAAAACAATGTTTATTGTATACCGAACAAATATACATATACATGTGCTTTTAAAGTTCATTCGTTGTATGATTGCAGTTAAATATGCGGCAGTTCACTTAAAAAAATAATTCGATTTTGACGGTACAATTATTTCACCTTTCAGAATATGCTTGAAAAATAACTTTTTTTATAACTATGCGTATTTTTAAAACCTATTTTCATTAACAATATTTGAGTTTGTCCAAATGTTTGTAGACAAAAGACTGGATTTCACCCCCTCGGGAGTCATTAAGATTAACAAATTACAACAGGGATGGAGAACACCTTAGAAAAGGTAATATGGAAGTCTAGGCATATACAGGGCCTATGACCTGTAATTGGCTGGTTTAAGTGGTCACTTTACACATTGTGTAACATTCAACATTTTTCCTATGTTTGAACATCCATATTTCTTAATTTCTTCCATTTGTTGATTTTAGTGAAGTTAAAGAGCTGAAACCTTTATTGTTGTGAAGAGATCCATCTGACTGAATAATTTCATATACTAGGCAACGCCTGAAAACAATTTTCCTGGATATGCCAAGACTTCCATATTCTCTTTTCTAAGGTATTCTCCATCCCTGTTGTAATTCGTTAATCTATTTTTATTTATTTTATTTTATGTTTTGCTTATTCGACAAAATTTGAAACATCATAGGTACTTATTTTAAACACATTTTGAATAAACATCATTTAAAGTCAGCAAATGCCGGTAGTATCTTGCCTTAAAAGTTAAAAATACGAAGATCAAAAAAGGTTTTCAAATAAATCTTTTTACTCTTGATTTATTTATTTTTAATTTAGCATTAACTTTATTGTATTTTACATGAAAATAATTTGTACCTAAAATTACCCAAATAATTATATTAATTTATTTGCCGTTTCCATTTTTAACTTCTCGTAAATAACTGAGGGAAAATAGGAATCAAGTTTTAATAAAGTGGACTTCAAATTTATATTCACAGAGTACGTGATACTATGACAGTACCAAAATTGGGTTGTTGTGAAACATTTTGGGAATGAAATGTAAAGTGGAACCTATTTTTGTTGTTTTTATTACTAAATAAATACTAGAATATAATATGATTACATCCTATAAGTACAAAGGTACGTAGGTTCATTTTTTTATACAAAAGAGAAAATTTTAATTTCACATAAAATAAATTGCCAAAAATAAAGATCCTAAAAAAATATTTTTTTTAATTAAATTAAAATTATTTTTTTAATAAAACTTTTAAAATGTGCATTTGTTATGTATCTAGTTATCAATAAAGTTTAAAGATTAAACCTTAATAATTTCAGATTCGCAGTGCAGGTTATTGATGCATTAAGTATACATACATAGATTAATTTGAACGTTGTGCGTTGATACAAATTACATTTTGTTTCTTTGTACAATTAAGTTTATAAATTTACAACGTTTAAAGATGGCTTAGAAAAAGTTTCTAACGAGTACTAATGGATATAAAAATTATATAAACCGGAATATCTTTGGACCGAAATTATACAATCTGTTGTAGATTAAAATAAAAACAAACAAACCATCCCGACGTCTCCTCGTACGGGGAAGAGAAGAGAACGACACTTTAATCTGTCTCTGCACATATACCTCGCTTCGCCTACATTCATAAATCTTTTCATCCACGAAAGCCGATTATTCTGACTTTTGACAGGTCCATCTTTAAGTATTTTTTATTATTTTGATTATGCCATATCTTTCTCAGTCTAAACCGTGCTCTACACCCATCAACATTTGCACATATATATTTTGTTCTGTTCACGTGTTTTTTTAGTCGTATATATGCTATAGTATGTTTTTATTTAATTACTTTTTATTTTTGAATCATGCGTATGGGTTTGTCTAATTTGTCTATACTTATTGGTTACTTTTTTTCTCTAAAAAAATTATGCAATTTTTCCTTTTGCTTATGAACTACAAAAACTTATGAATCTCCGCATAAAGTGGTTTCCTTATAGGCTTAAAGTGTCATATAATATTTATGTACTTTAACATCGTAGAGCAATAAAAAAAATAAAAGGATTGGCCCGCGCTCAGACTTTGAAGTCTTTTTGGGCATTTTTCCCAAATCACGGTCTCTTCATT
Source organism: Micrasema longulum (assembly GCF_059751315.1). Lineage (NCBI taxonomy): Eukaryota > Metazoa > Arthropoda > Insecta > Trichoptera > Brachycentridae > Micrasema > Micrasema longulum. The sequence goes on along the minus strand of NW_028278695.1, from coordinate 78,863 downwards.
AGTTTACAGATGTTTTGAGATGGAAGTAACTATTTGATCAGGGGTTTATACCTATATACGAATTACAACGATTGATGCCTGTTATGTACGTACATAATGGTCTACAAGGTTGCCAACCAGAAGTATAGCTAGGCCGGTCATATGGCCTGAATTACAGACTCTAGATGGACTAAAAAAGTACTGGAATGGCGACCCAGAACAGGCAGAAGAAATGTCGGCAGACCTCAGGCAAGGAGGTCTGATGACATAAGACGGGTAGCAGGAAGTGGTTGGATTCGGTTGGCTCGGGATAGGGAAATATGGAGATCTAAGGGGAAGGCCTAATGATAATCTACATACAGTAGACGCTCTCTTCACCGGCCTTGACGGGACCGACTCAGGGCCGGATAACGAAAAAGCCGGTTAAAGAGAAGGTAGAGAAAATCACATTTAAAAAAACTCTTTCGCAAGGAAGAAAAAAAACACAATTTTTTCAAAACTCTAAGAAAACAGAACATTTATTCTGTATTAAAAACTCACACATTAAAAAATAACATTTCACAAACTGTAAAAAATATGTACAGGAAAAAGTCAAACATCACTTCAAAAGAGGCATTCCTAGAAGAGACCGGTTAACGCGGCGGGCCGGTTAAGAGAGCGTCTACTGTATTTCTTATTGTAATTTTGGCGTTGCTATATTAATTTCCATGTTCATTCGTCTTTTTTTGCTCCCTTCATAAACTAAAAGTTAGCAGTATTTAGTATTTGATCAAATGTGTAATTATTTTATTTTTAAGGATCCTCACTGACAAGCCATGAAATTGGCTTGGTGAGTCTTGTAAGTAATAATTCTCATGTATTTTAAGTACTTTAAATGTATTACAATATCGACGGTGGAAATGCAAAAGTGTCTAATCTGCGGCAGGTTGCAGCTTAACAGAAGAGCCAATTAAAGACTTTTTTTGTTTACCTATTATTATATTTTGGCGTGATTCCTACATAATTTAAAAAAACTTTAATTGGCTCTTCTGTTAAGTTAGTCATGTCGCTTAGGTATTTTTGCATTTCCACCGTCGTTGTTTTAAATAAAATAAAATGAATCATGTCCAAACCAATGCGGAACTCTTTCTCGGTGGATTTTATTTTTATCTGTTAATTTAATATAATTTATAATGGTGCCAGGTATTTTTGTTTAATATTCATATGTTTGCAATATGACTCCGAAAAAAAACACAAGCACATGGTCTAGTACAAAGAAAATGAATAAATAAAAGACTGTTATTCTACCACTTTGTCTTATTGTTATTAAGTTTATTCTACTACTCTCAGTCCCTTTTTTGTTCGGACCAACTCTCAACCAAATCTATGTATATATACCTACCCGTCCTTCCCATTTCCTAGCGCATTTCGCGCAACAATAATTTTAGGTGTCAGTGCCGGTAACAACATTAAAATTGCAGTACTAATCTAACATCAAACAAGTGGAGTGCTTAACAAATCATTCATCAAGCGACTTGTGCCAGCGTCTCACGACCGCCAGCTTCACCAGCCAGGTTCCAGCACACGTCACGTCTCATCATCAGCAGGTTAGTGGAGTTGCGTAACCTTCCTTCCCCGACAATACAGTCAACTATTTACATTTTCCTCCTCCTAAAACGAGGTATTCTTCACCCGTCGCGTCGTTCCCTCCTCAACAATATTATTGTTGATTTCTTAAAGTAATACACCTACATACATTCATATTTACCTACGTATTAATATGTGAAGATATGTGATACGTCGAGAATTATGATGTACTTGTAAATAATCTTAAGTCAGTTTGTATTTACAGAGTATTTAACTAAAATTGTTATGATTATAATTACTGTAAACATATGCGTATTAAATCCGTCAATACTCATAACTCAATCATGAAGGCGAACTAGATTGGACTGTACTCGTTTAGAGCAGGATCAACATAATAATAATTAATTTCTGTTTCTTCTTATGGTGGATTGAAATTTTAAAATGTTAGCAGTCTTCGACTTTTGTGCAAATTTTGGCGTGCAAACCTTTTATAATCATTTTTAATCGAACTTCATCCCTAGTGATAAATCGGTATTTTCTCATAATTATTAAGATTTCGTCATTTTATCCTGCTTAACTAGAAATTGGGGTAAACGATATTGAACATAAAACGAGCCGAAAATCTAAATTTTTACTTCGTTTTTTTGACGGCACGATTTAAAAAAAAAAAACGTCGTTTAAAATGGAAAACCATATAATTCCCTTACTTTTTATTAGCCTACAGCCTTATTATTAATCCGCCTAAACACAGAGTTCAGATTTTAGCGTTTCAGACATGTTATCCGCCTCGTAGTGTTGAGGAATGTGCCCATATTTTGGATACCATTTTGTTTTCACTATACAAAATTCAAAATACGAAACTAATGATTTACAATTTGGCATTATCTATTCGTATAACTTCATTAAAATTTAACGGATTCTATAAAAATGAACTGCTATTTTTGGGGTGAGGAAAGCAAGTAGGGTCTTAATTTCGGATAAAGTGGACAAGTTGAACAAAGAGCTAATGAGAAAAACATTATCTAAAACTTTTATTTATTTATTTAAAACTTCAAGTACAAAGAATAAGTAATTTGGCGGACTTATTGCTAAAAGCAATAACCTCCAGTGAACCAAAAAATAGACTGATCAAAAGAAGAGTTGGTACTAAAAAACATAAATATATAATAAGATACGAGTACACACATAAAGTATATATCATAAGATACATACATAAAAAAAACCTAATCAATAAAAAATAACAGCTGTTTTTGAATTGGGAGATATGGCTTGCTGATTGATGATGATTCAGAGCAAATAAATTTGGCTTTCTTGTTAAATCCTATTCACTTCTCGTTACCCTACTTGAAACTTTTTCTGTAGCTGGTCCAATTTTCGTCACGTTTATCTTCTTAATATTATTCTGCGCACACCATACACTAACATCATAAGACAGACAGGACTCTTCATCTGAAGAACTTTAAAGGCTTACTTGTAGTAACCTTTTTTTTAGTCATTTTCCTAGTGACGACCGATCTCGGGTATTCGAAATCATGAACAGTTGTGTATCCGAAAATAAGACACTACCAAAAATATTTTGTAGCATGCATGTCAACATAACCTCATAAACTTTGACGTATAATCAACTTGACATGGTAAATAGAGTATGACGCCTTCATATTTAACTATAATTATGTATAATAAAGTATTGGTGTTTGTCACTTAATGATCAACTCAGCTCAAACCCGATATTGTCAAAAACTAGATTTTCACAAACAATTTAAAATATTTTTTGTCCTAAACACGCAGCTTTAGTGCTCACAGCGACAACACAGATAGAATATGGGGACCACAGCTTTATCTGACAATGCCATCCAGGTAACGGTGTAAGAGTTATCACACTATCCGAAATTAAGACACTATACGAAATATGGGTACTTTCCTCTAATGGTTAGAGGGTTTGCTTACCATGCAAGAGGTTTTGGGTTCGATTTCCGCATAGTTGACATGAAATATAAATATAAGAATATTCCATAGCCCCTTGGCTGGCAACTGAAACCTAAGTCTGATTATCTTATCTTCATATACCAAAAATAATTCATATACGCTGTGATTGGGTGTACCAATGGAGTGCCCTATTTATTTTAAAGAAACAAACAGTCAACAATGATTTAATAACATTTTATTTTAAATACAGTTTAAAGACAGACCAGCAAAGTATCTAAATAAAAATCATACATTTTATTAAATTGTGTTACAACAAAAGGATGTGTTTATGTGTATTTGTATGAGAGTAAGTGTAGATGTGTGTTTATGTGTATTAGTGTGGGAGTAAGTGTTCAAGAGTGTGCATCATTAAATAGTAAGTAAGATCGTGTCGCAGCCAGAAATAATAAGTCTTAATTTATTTTTAAATAAATTAAGGGGTTATGTAAAATACGAGTATGTCAATAAATGAAAAAAAAAACATTATAGTTAGAACAAGAACGATTATGTAATTATTATAACTATGCACCATTATGTGCGGAAAGGGAATGGTTGGGGTAATAGGGGACATCATGTTCTACAATTTGAGTACATTTTTAGATTTCTGAATAAAACCCTACTTTATTGTACCGACTTCTTTACTCAGATTTCTACATTTAAACCGTATTTTATAATAAGTTTTCATTTCGACAAACTACGGGTTTTTTTGGGTCGCTTTCATAATATTTACCAGTCTTTTTTTTAAGCTGCGGGATCGTTTCCCCTAAATTTCAATTCATTTAACTATTTTATTAAATTTCCAAGATATTTGACAACTGACACTCTTGGAATAAAGACATCTTTCCTGTACCTGGTGATCACGTTTTAATGAGGTGTATCGATAAAAAAAATATCTTATTTCATAGAGAAATGGTAATTAGAAATACGTAATATAACTAGATTTTATCTCCGTTAAAGATAATATCACTCTTTATTGGAAGGATTTTGTTCGAATGAATATTATGCATTATATATATTCATTATACAGGCAGTTACGTTCTGTGCTGAAGTTAACTAAAATTCGTTTTATACTTAATTTAACATTAAAACATAGACATGTATTTAAAACAATATTTCGAGATGGATAACATTTTTGCCATCCTTGTCGACATGAATGTCTAAAATCTGTTCATTGTTACAAGAATTTTATATTACTGTATAAAACAGTAAACTCTCTATTTGATGTCTAGGTATTGTACAATTGATAAGGTTTCATTTACCACAAAGACGTACAAGGTAACAAATACTATTTCTGGGGGAAAACTCCCAAACTTGAAACAAACAAAAATTTGAGAATATTACTGAAATTTTTGACACCAGGGATTTACAAATAAAAAGACAACAATGTTTGAGTATGTCCAAATGCTTGCAAACTGGCTGGATTTCCTCCCTAGGGAGTTGTTCATATTTAAATTTATTTCAACAGAGAGGGAAAACATTTTTAGGAAGGGAATATGGAAGTCTAGGGATTTACAGGGCTTATGACCTGTCATTGGCTGGTTTAAGTGGCCACTTTACACACTGTGTAAGGTCATAAGCCCTGTAAATGCCTAGACTTCCATATTCCCTTCTCAAAAATGTTTTCCCTCTCTGTTGAAATAAATTTAAAAATAAAAAGATGTCTAGAATCTCACTTTTTATTTTAAATTTAAGTTAATTATACTTAGGTTTCTCCTTTATACAAGTGTATATTGTATCTGGTCTTCATTTTTATTTTACATTTTATTTTTGATCTCTAAAATTGTATTTTGTTTTTTTTTTTATGTTATTTCTTTGATTTACATTTCGCGTACCAATGTAGTAGGTATATTAGATTTTGTATTACTGTGTACAATAAAAGGCGGTAAGCCGTGTAAAATAAAAATGTATGGGAAAATTGCAGAAAAAATTGATGTTTAAACAAAAGCAGAATTGTTTTATTTATTTTTTTGACACTTTATATACATATACAATAAATATACATATAAGGGCGGGCATATTGCCTTAAGGCAATTTCTTCCTACCTACCCAAACCGTTCAGTTTGAGAAAATTATAAATACATGGACATATTGAATCTTACAATTTTATACAAAAATTAAAAGCAAAGATTAACAAAAATAAATGTAAATACAAAAAAAAGACTAACACTATACTATGAAGAGAGGAGAGGGGATGGGAAGGAAAGAAGAAGGATAAAGGAACAATTCAAATGACATTTCGATCTTGACTTAAATGTAAATAAAGAAGGGGCGTCTTTAACATTAGTGGGTTGTTGTTGTAATTGTTCATGCTAAAGTTGGCACTTAAACCAGCCAATGACAGGTCATAAGCCCAGTAAATTCCTAGACTAAAATATGATATTTTTTAATATCTTAAAATGTATTTTAAAATGTATCATGAGATACCTTTTTAAAAACATGTATTTAAGAAGTGTGACATCTATTTTTGATAATAAACTTTATAACGTCTTAGTTTACAACTTTTTAATGGGTGATATCTATGGATCAGTAATATATGATTTTTATTGCCTTACTCAAATATCTTGTTATTAATACTGTTCACACATATATCTTCGTTAACCTCAATTATAGTTATAAAATACAAACATATATATTCATGCATATATAAATATTATCTTTTATGGAAATTTCAAATTTCGTTAAGGAAAAATTACAAATTGTATTGCGATTAGTCAAAAGCAATTTCATTATGTTTAAAAGTTTTTTCAAATAAAAATATGTTTTTTCATCATAATTCTCTTTCTGCATTTTACGGTGCATATGGCACTGCATTGGTACACCAATTGCAGCGTATCTTGATATTTTTTGTTACATGAAAGCAAGATAATCAGTCTTACGCTTCAGATAATTGATAAAAATGTAAAATGGAAGAAGCAAATAAATAATATTGTAAATAGAATGAGAAAACTATTATATGTATTTATTAGATTAAGGAATATATTAACCATCGAAAAATTAAAATCAATTTACTTTGCATTCGCCCAATCCATATTACAGTACGAAATAATCGGATGCGGTTGTGCTTTTAAAACAAATATTTTACCAGTTGAAAAAATACAAAAATTAATTATAAAAGTCATTTTTAAAAAACCGTCTACTTTTCCCACTGTTCGATTATTTAAAAAAATTAAGGTTTTAGATATAAAATTGCTTATAAAAAGAATTGTTTGCTTCAAATACATAAAGATAAAATAAATAGTAGTATTTCTAGGTCTCAAAACGTAAGTACGCGACCTAGAACAGGTGGTAATATCTTAATTAATTAATTAATGAAATGAACAAAGATAATAAAAAGTACAGTCAGCAATACAATATATTTAAGAAAGAAGTAAAAAATTACATATATAATTCTTCTTTATGTAACACTGATTGAAAACATCGTTTATATCTTTTTTGTAATTTATTTATGTTATTCTAAAAATATTATTGATTAAAATAAAATAATCTATTGTAAGACGTCACTCCCCATTATGTACATGAAAAATTGTTTATTTCTTTTACGTAATGGGAAACGTTAATGTAAATATATGTATTTGATTAATGTAAAAAATTGTATTTAGTTGTAATATTGTATTTTAATTTGTTATTAATAAATCAATTTTAAAAAAGATACCAGTTCAGGGACAATGAAATATTCTAGTGTAAAAACACCCTTTTAAATAAATATTTCATATCAACCATGTCGGAAATCGATCCCGAGACCCCTTGAGACCTCTGTTTTTTACTATAAGCAATTATTACATTTCAGTGGCGATCCCATATTTAAATCGAATTAACGTACATACAAAATTACTAGAGCGAGATCTTATGCACTGTTTTAGGTACCCAGAGGTCGTACGTATGCAAGTCAGAATTCACCCATTATTAGGGCAACTCGCTTGCTGAATACGGCTTCTGCAGATAATGTTGACCTATTATTTTGTACATAAGCAGATATTTGCTTTCCACCATTAATTTGCCATCCGCAACGTTATTCTACCTTTGTTTACAGTTTGCACTACGTAATGGGTTAAATAAGCCGTAAAGTCATACATACTCCCCCAGTAACTACACACGTGCGTTTCCAGAAATTATCACATGGCGACGGTATCTACCTACTATCTACAAAAGCTTCGCTTCGGACATCTATCTCCCTTTGTTAACCATGGAGTTGAAACAGTGTTTTGCTTATTTAGTTTTTTATTGCTGACTTCTTGGCATGAACACTTGATAAATTTACTACTATGCTCTATTTTTTGTAAATTTATTGATATCATTTTAACTTTGCTGGAATTCCACTCGTCCATGCGCTTTGTAGCTGCACGATGATTGGTTATCTAGCTTTCATATATTAACTTTAAAATACCTAAATTTTTGTAAATAGGGTCTAGAATTCCAATCGTCCATACGCTTAGTAGCTGCAAGACGTGTTGTAATCTTACTCCTTTTTATTACTCGTATTTTTTTTTTTTTAATATCATTAATACAATAAACTTATTTGACAATTTTTAAAATGTGTAAATGGGGGCTAAATTTCTAACTGCCTATGCGCTTTGTAGCTGCAAGACGTCCTGTAATAAAGCTCCTATCTGTAATAATTTTTGATTGATCTTAATTGAAAACGAGGAACTAAAATCCCAACCGTCCATGCGCTCTGTAGCTGCAAGACGTACTGAGATATTTATTAATTGTACAGCGCCCTTGAGGTGATTTTCACAAAAATGGCGCTGTATAAATTATCCAACTATATATATATATATATATATATATTTACTTCAATAGGGAAATACCACTTTTTGTTACATTTTAAAATTAATAAAGGTCTATGAAACACTGCCAATAAAAAAAATCTTATTAGTAGTATAAATTTTTTTAATTCCCGTGAAAACGGTTCCTTACATTGGCCACACCCCTAATACGTCAAGATTCGACTAAATTATGAACTTAGTTTGTGACCGTTTAAATTTAAATAGAATATCGTCACGAATCTTGACGTGACGTATCGAAGCCAAATAGTTCGTGCTTTTGAAGGGACATTTTTTTGATAATTTAATTTTTAAAGTTATACATATATGAAAACATTTCAATATTCATATTAATTTTGAAAATACAATTAATTTTTATAGATCCATTTCACATATTTTTATCGGTATTTATAGTATGTGATATTTCCCTATTGTAAAATAAATAAATACATTTACTACATAATCGTTACTCCTTTTTTTTTAAATAAACATCTCGCCTTACTTTTAACTATTGGTTTTTCCCATAATTATAATCATTATACATACTGAACATTTTACGTTAAATTTATTATTACTCTAGAATAATATAATTACATATATAAGAACCTTTCGTTTATTTAATCTTCACTTTCGTTTAAAGGCAAAGCAAAACAATAAGCCGACTTATTTGTTTTAGTGTTCAAAAATAAAATAAACTGTTTTAGTAGACTTAAATCAGTGTTTGATTTAAATGTTAAAATCATCATCAAGATCATTTATTGATTAAATATTAAAATCATCATCATCATTTGCTTTGTAGGGCGGATTTTTTTTTTCGAATTACATATAACCTTTACCATTTTGTTTTACGGACACACCTTATGTTAACACCTAATACAATTATTTACTAAGATTTAATAAAATGTTTGACCACGAAGTTATGCTTTAAATTTTGATAACTTTCAAGTATTTTTACATGTCCTAAAGAGGTCTCTGCTTGTAAAAGTCAGCCCTGTAAATATGTAAGAATTTTTAAGCCACGCTTTGGTCCTGTCAAACTCAAAGAGTAATAGTTAAAATCGAAAAATACTTTCCTTTACAATATGGAAGTATACAAATGAAATAAATTTATGAATGCTTATGAATGAGTATTACCATAGTATCTACGTACTTTGCCTTGTACTTGACTTTAGCAGTCTGATAAAATGCACTTTATCAAAGGATCAGACGCAATACATTACTCTTTGTGATTTATTTCTCAACTTTTCGTCAAACTTTTCTTTTTCTAACTTGCTTTGTAAATTAGTGCATTTTTAGATTTAAAAACGGCACATTATCTATGATTTGGTTCTCGTTATAATGGAGTCTGAAAACATCGAAGTATAATAATACAAAAACAGAAAACGAACAAGAGTTGGATATCACAAAAAAATGCCTGTACAGGACGAATAAATTGGGGAGGTATTAATGCGGCGGCCTCCGTGGTGTAGTGGTCAAGACGCTTGACTCACGCACGGAAGGTTCCGGGTTTGATTCCCGGTGAGAACACAAAAATTAAAATGTGATTTTTCTCAAGCCTGGGTGCTCTGTGATGTAATTCACCACTGCAATTAGGCCTCCTGGCCTGTTGTGGTGCAAAAAAAAATGTCAAAAAAATAAATAATAATATTCAATATTTATTTATTTACTTATTTATTCACATTTTTCGCTTACATACTATAGTTAATAATAAAAATAATGTGACCTCACTGGGGTTTCCCGTGCCGAGGACACTGAAAATATACTTTTTTGAAATTACATTTGAGAATAAACAACAAAGACTAACTTAAAAAACAAAGATAATTAACAAATATTCAGACAGTTTTAAAAACAAGGTATTTGTGTACATCTATATTATTTATATTACAAAACACAGAATGAAAATAACAAAAACCTAACATAATCTATACACTTGTGGGGCAGTTGATTCAATATTGGTATGGGCGAATGAGACAATCCATTTTACTTCTACCTAGCTCCACTATCCATTTTTTTACAGCCTTTTTAAACATTTTCTTGTTGTTTTAATAGATAGTGGAAGTAGGTTATAGATTTTAATTGAATAATACTCAAAATCCCTTTGTCCGAAAGTGATATTAGTTTGTATTTGTTTATGTTTGTCTATGTGTTTGTATTTGTCTATGTGTTGAGGATCTAGTGATTATATTATTTGTATGTGATGTATTGTGGGGATTATTATGGGGGTTAATTGTCACGGGACCGCAACTAGGGCTTGCAGTCTCGACGGAGACCAAGACGGAGACCAAGTCTTGAAATTTAGAGACTTTTCGAGACTATCGACACTAACGATAATTTGTGTAAAAAAATAGTGCATGTAGTAAATAAAGCAAATAATTTTGATTCGTTTTCTTAAGTAAAGTGCTATTTTCCCATAATTATGTCCATTCATCAGTGGAGCAAGCAAAACAGATGTCCTTACGCTTCAGCTCAATAACTGTATTTTTCACGGCATTCTTGACCTGGCGAGTTAGTTTTTTGTTTTTGATTCTTAGTGTTGCCTGCGCTAACAGATTTAAAATTCTATGTTCACGATCTCATTACTATATTATACGAGCTGAACCCGGAAATGGTTTGCTATTGCTAGATTTGAGCACATACACAAGTATTCGCCAGCGCCCCTTTGTGGGCGTTTTATAGTTTTGGCGGAGCGTTTAAATTTTTTTAGCATTTAGAGGGCGCTGCAGAAGATCGAGTGGGTATTGTGTTAAAATAGAAAAATAAGTTCAATATCATGTTCTTTATATAAAGAAAGTTTTGTACCGTCCGAGACCGGTAATCCATTTAATATCAGACGTAGAAAGTGTCAGTTCAAATTTAAAAGAGCAGTTTATTGACTTACAAAATGACTGCGAACCCAAAATAGTATTCAATCAATGTGATCATAATGCTTTTTGGGTTCGTTTTCGCCATTAATACTTTCTGTGGAAAGAATTAAAATTACCAATCATAGCATTTCCATCTTCCTATTTAGTAGAGAATGGTTTCAGTGCAGTAATGCATGTATTGAAAAAATCACCAAATCGATTACAAAATTCAAAGAGGTGCTTTTTCAGGTTGATTTTAAATTTGTCTCCAACGTAATTTTTCAAGTAGTAGGTAAGTCGTTTTAGCGAAGTCTATTGTATAGTATTTTGTCTGTCCCGCGGTTGTCTTTACTTTTTTAATGTGAAAGTGTTGTTGTCTCGAATTATATTTATGTTTGTTTGCATTTTTTACAAATATTATGTTATCGTCTTGTATTTATCCCAATGCAAGTTTGTGTACAATTTTCACTGGCCTAATTTTCGTTAAGTATTTTACGTCAAACTGGTGTATTTTTTTGCTCAGTTCAGTCGTAGGGTAAGTTGTATATTAATTTAATTATTTTATTTTGTTGTCTTCGTATCCTCGGTATAGATCATGAAATGATACACTTATAGAAGTAAAAATGTTCAATTTTGTTACGGTAGGCCTCAATATGTCTCTGCTTTTTGTAGCTGTTGCAAGGGACCCGAATAAAAACGCAATAATTTAAACGTTGGTCTAACAATCCTAAAATTATCTACAGAGTCCATTCAGGGAGTGTTTAGTCCTGTCGTTTGAGGAGGTATTAACTTGTAATATATTATGCCCCCGCTCCTATTGTTACAGCTCGCTGTCCATTCATTTCCTCCCCGTAATGGGCACGAGACATCAAAAGTCAACAATTCATCCCAAATCATCCCTAATATAACTCCTAATGGGCTCATTTTTGGACAATGGCCACAATAAAACGACACGTATCGGACTCGAACCTAATGTCAAGGGGTTGGGCGTATGCACCGGTGTTGCACAGGTGCATGCGACCTTTTATTTGTGTAAAAGAATTGTACAAAATATAATTTTTTAAATGTTTCTTGTACCAAATAATTGCACCGCGTAAATTTCTCTTAAATGTACGAATGAATTAGAAACACGTATTAAATACTCGTACATACCTGTTTTGTCACCATTGACACAATAATTAATACATTTTTTTTTTTTTACTTTAAACTTTATATGAGTCAACTTTTTTTGTCCGCTTGACGAAAACGAAACAAAGTATTGTCTTTTAACTCAACTTGTTTTGATTCAACCAGCCATAGGCTGGCGATAAGAAAAATCGTCACAATATTTGGCTAAATAACATGAACTGCAATGTTTCTTTTTATGCATTTAATAACTGTTATATCCTCGTGAGGTTGCGAAGACATTTGAAATAATACTCTTGAGTACTTATACTTAGTATATTATAAATATACTATAACAGTAAGCGGTAACAGTTGGTGGCAAAAACTTCAGGAGATGCAAAAGAAGACTTACCTGACGGCCTCCACGGTGCAACGAAACCGCAGGTTGTGGGTTCGATCCTCGCCTTGGACAAAGAAAAAGAGAGTTTTGAATAACTTATTAAATAGAGAAAAAACAGAACACTAACGCGAAGGAATGCGCGCATTAATATGAACATTCAAAAACTTATTGTATAAAAAGTACATTCTACGATCTTTTGATCTAAAATAAATTCACTTTCCACTGAAGTCATTGTAGTTTTATGAGTATAAATAATTTTGAGTAGTTTCACTAAACATTCCGCATAAGTCATTATTTGTTACAGGCTAAATATGGACAACGCATCATCAATGGCTGAAAATCATATTCACTCAATAGAAATTGCACAGAAAAATAGAATTAAAATAATTTACAAAAAACATAGACTATTTCCTAGTAATAAATTATACGTAGAGAGCGGACTCCTCAGTTTTGGACAAATATTCATTTATTTATTTATTATATACGGCCTAAGCCAATTACAACAGTTACATGAAGAAACATAAATGCAAGAAACTGAACAAAAAGAACCTAAAACTATTTAGCAAAGACAAACAAGGGCAAAACAATAATAGTATACAATATATTTAAAAAAACGAAGACCAAAAACTTTGAGCTAAATCATGCCAATCCAACTTCATCCCACACTGTTTAGTCGCGAAGAGATCTACGAAAAGCCGGAAGATCTATCCCAAAAAATTCCAAGACGTGTGATGAATTGACTAATCTACACATTCTGGACATTGGGGCATAAAAACCAAAGTTGCTCTTAGAAGATTTTATAATTATATATTATATTTATTTCAGTACCTGAAATATGTTTAATCGAATAGGGAATGTTTAGTAATAATTTAAATCGTATTAGTAATAAATCCGATAGTGTACTGTCAGTTCCAGGATGCAGAACTAAGTTCGCACTGAGGCACTCCTTACATGTTGGTCCAAGATCCTTCAATCTTCTTACTAAGGAACTACAAAACATTAAATCACTGGTACAGTTTAAAGTAGGTTTAAGGTCTTGGATTAGCATGGAATCCCCGAAACAGATACACATTCTTAAAAAAACATAATAATAATAATAATGTTTGGATAATTTATATAGCGCCATTTTTGTGAAAATCACCTCAGCATACTGCAAATAAATCATGTTTTCGTAATATCAGCAAATGTTAATTTAATTTTTCTTTTCTTTTATTTTTCTTTTCTTTTATTTTTCTTTTCTTTTCATGGTCATGTCATACCATATTTTAACGAACAAAAAATAATGAAAAATAAATAACACTAACCGACAACTGATAACTTCGTTAAAGATATTAATGACAATTAAACAACAATCCAATATGTAAAGAATTCAGATCTTCCTTACTTTTCCAACCTATGTTCATATCAATCTACTAAAATAGATAAGTGATGTCTTGTGATTTGCTTAGAAATATATTATAAACAATGCACTAAGCATTTGGAACAATTCGGTAACATTCGAGAAAGTTTGCAGGAGATGCGGTGCTTTGCTCCAGATTTAATCATTATCTCGTATAAGTATTTCTGCTATGTTTTATCTGACCGTTTGTGCTGGTTTAGACTTTTCCCTCTAATTCCGGTACAAAACAGAATTTCTTGGGAAGCAAGTTTATATATGCACTCCTCAGCCTGACCAGATTAGTACAGGGCGTGTGGCCGGAGGATTGCGGGCAGCGCGAGCAGCACGGGCGGATGCGTGCCGAGCAAGTAGAGGCAAAAATATTTGATATTATTGTATGTGATATAAACAAAAGAGCGAAAAGAATTGTTGTCTTATTAGACTCATTATTTTTTAAATCATTGGGGGTGCGTTGCAGTCCTTACTCCTTGGCGAGAACCGACCCTGCTGGTAAGTTTGACTTAGAAAGCTTAGGTCTGTTTCGTGGGAAAGACAATTCTATAATGAGCTTCCTAGGATATGTCGGTATGCAGGTGACTGTACACAATTTACTGATTTAAGAAAGGATATATATTATTTTATGGAAGTTCGTTTTGCTATTATTTCGGTGGTCAATTTGTAGCACAAAGACTGTGCAATGTTATCAAGTATTACTAAATTAAAAGAGGTACATGTAAATTGACTAAAACATTATCATTTTAATATTCTTCACATGCATTATATCCAGATATATTCTAAACCAACACCTGCGCTGCCATTCTGAATGCTCTCGCGGCCGTAGAAAACACTTTTATCTCGCGTATTTTGTATGTAAATACGCGATAAAAGTTTTTTTTACGGCCACGATAGCGGTTCAGAATAGCACAGCTGAGATCAAAATTGACCGTTTAAGTTACAACTTACTAGGATTTTATTAGCATACCTGTCTGACCATTAAAATTTAATGAAAATTTCCTCCTACAGCCTAATTATTATAAATAAATCTCTCGAACTTGATTGGTTCATCTACTTATACAAAAAGTATATATTTATCAGTTTCACGACCCCTGGTGCCTGAACATTGTGTTATTCTGAGATATTTTATAATATGTTTACACCTACATACGTGTCCATAGTCTCTTTGGGACCCAAATCTACATAGTTTAAACGTAATATGATATACTTCATCGAATAATTTAAATATCGAGAGCGTTATGTATCTAGTGAGTTCCTAACTAGTTACCTAAGTTCTGTCCCAATCAAAAAAAAATCAAAGCTGGAAGAATTAAAGAAATATGGTAGGCAGGATAGTGAATGTTAAACATTGTGTAAAGAGGCCCTGCCCTATCTCCTCTAAAATGTTATCCATCTTTTTTTATTATTTTATTGGTAAATTAAATATTTGCGTTCTTATGATTTGCCAAAATATTTTGGAGCCAGTTGTAAATAACTCACTACGTAAAAAAATAAAATATTATTGCGTACATAAAGCGGAGTGACGTCTTACAATAACGTGTTTTGTAGTTTGATTAGTAAATATTTTAAATCTAAAATATGAATTTCAAAAAAATATACAGTGTTACATAAAAAATAATTATAAAAATGATTTTTGGCTCATTTCTTCAATATGTTGTATTCCTGGCTGCACTTTTAATTTTCTTTGTTCATTTCATTACAGAAAAATATTCCTCTTTAACACTTTGATCGCCGGCCGAATACACATAGAATTTACCCTGTGCCCGGCCCATTTTTGTGAAATTTCATGCTTTGTGAAGGGTTTCTTCAAAGTGTCATAATTATGAAAATACTACGTTAAATCAAGTGAAACTTCTCAGATTTATTTGAAATAATTAAATAAGTCATTTTTGTATGATAGTTTTGCCAACATTGACCTTTATGGAGAGCCACATTGCGCATTGCAATGTTCGCTCATATACAGGACCTCACTCTTTTTTTGTGCTTTGTATCCCAGATCCGTGTAAACACGTGTTTATTATAACCATGCCTTGTGTCCCGGTCCCGTGTTTTCACGTGGTTTACCAGCAGCAAAAAAAAACTAATAAAAGTCACTTGATGTCAATAAAATGCACTTTTTTAGTATATAATCACGTGTTTACACGGCTCCGGGATACAAAGTGTTAGGTATAATGATGTTGTGTTGTTGTTATGAATTTTGGAATTATGATATTACTAATTGTTCAAGGTCTCAACCGTAGGTTTCGTGACGAGGAGACACTGCTATGTATGTCGAATTTAACAAGCTGTAAATAACTAACTTTTAGAAAATCATCTCGAGGTACAGTGGAGTTCGGAGTCCGCAACACTAGTCACTAGCCACGGGACCACAACCCGATCTATCTGTGTTGTAATATGGTAATTATAAAATATTATTTGTCCTAATATTACTATTAGAATGAGTATTTATGCCAGAATCAGGATACCGTCCTTTTTATTATCCTGAAAGTGCATTATAAAAAGCATCCCCTCGCTTCCTTTAAGTTCAAAATAAAAAGTAAAAAAACTGCCCTCTATTAACTTGTTGAGATAAGGTCGGTATTTATTGTGATCGTCCTAAATACAACCCTTCGTATTAGGGCGCGGGCGGTTAAACAATAAAAAAGACAACCTTATTGAACTATACAAGGGATCTTTATCATCCATCATCTTCTATTAGAAGGAAACATGTCACTCAGATTTGATCAAAATTATAGACATTGTACCCTAAATCAGTTTCAGTGCGGCGGAAGAGCGTTTATTTGGTATTTTTAGTAACATATTATAATTGACCGAATATCGCACGCAACTACACTGGCTCATTATCAGGCATAGAAGAAACATTTACATTCCATCACTTCTTCACAATATTTTAAATAATCCCACTTCGCTTGTTTATCTGAGAGAGCTCTTTCAATCTCTATCACAACATGGACTATCTCTTCGTTCTAGTAACGAGAGAACTCTTTTAATACCCTTTCATCGCTCTAATTTTCTTGCCTCCTCTTTCACAGTAGTAGCTGCTCGATTGTAGAATAATCTACCCACTTATGTTAGAGACGCCCCTTCTTTATTTACATTTAAGTCAAGATTGAAATGTCACTATCAAAATATTTAAATTGTTCCTCTTCCTAAAATCTTCTTCTTTCCTTCCCATCCCCTCTCCTCTCTTCATAGTATTGTGTTATTTTTTTATATTCATAGTATAGTGTTAATTGTTTTATATATTTTTATTTTTTTAATCTCTGTTTTTATTTTTTGTTTAAAATTGTAAGACAGTAAAATGACCCAGAAAAGTTTTTTTTAATAAGAGAGTTCTAAAGATATAATCATGTTTTAGGCGTTTAAAGGTGACCAAGAAATGTGCAATATGTGCATTAATGTGTGAACAGATGGCTCATTCTAAATTCTGGCACCTTGAACTGAAAATAATAGATACAGAATTATGCGGTATGTTGAGGAATGGAAAGTATTATCTCCTTAGAAGGGCGAAGTGATAGATTATAAGTAAGGTAAATTAAATTCTCAGCAAAATATGTTGGTGCCCAATAATTGTGCAGAATGTTATAAAGACGCGAGAAAGATTAAAAGTTTATGCGCTGATTAAAACGAAGCCAATTGAGTTCGGCGCAAAAGGGTGATACAGCAACAACAAGAACAACAAATCATCAAGCCGTTTTCCCGTAAGGATAGGCAGAGAGGATAGAACGCCACATCACTCTATCTTTGCATACAGATCTTGCTTCCTCTGCATTCATACATTTTCTCTTGCACCCGCACCGATTATTCCGACTTTTGACATGTCCATCTTCAAGTATTTGTTGGATTTGGTCAAGCCATGTCTTTCTCGGTCTTCTTCTATTTCTACATCCATCAGCATCCGCATTGTAAATATTCTTAGCCCTTCTTTCGCTGTCCATTCGTTCTACATGTCCAAACCAGCGCAGAGCTCCTTTCTTAATTTTGTCGATAATCATTGTCTCAGCCTTACATAATGTACGGATCTCAACATTTGTGCATCTATCGTACATAGTTTTACCACACATTCGCCTGAGAGATCGCATTTCGACAGCATTCAGCCTACTTTCATACCTGTTTTTCAAGTCCATACTTCGCTCACATACATCAGGGTCAGGACCAGGACCTAGTTGTGAACTGCTAATTTTGCCTCTAGTGACAAACATTTATTTGCCAAGGTGGATTTAAGTGCACCGTTTACTCTGTTCCCGACAAACCCTGCTTTCAATATCTTTCTCAGTCATTCCATCCCTAGTAAACATATTTCCCAGATACACAAATTCCTTTACTTGTTTTAGTATAAATCCATTCACAGTGATTTCACATTTAGTCATACTTTCATTTCTTTCAAAAACCATCACATTCAATTTATCGACATTCATTAGCAAACTTCCCTTGCATACATCGTAGACCTTTGTTATCAAGAATTGGAGTTCCTCTTTGTTGTTAGCAAGAAGTACGGCATCGTCAGCATACAAAAGACAATTGACATTTAAATCACCCATTTTTGCTCCCATTCTTAAGCCTTTCAGTTCTTTCATGCAGTTATCGATATACATTTTTTTTTTTGCACCACAACAGGCCAGGAGGCCTAATTACAGTGGTGAATTACATCACAGAGCACCCAGGCTTGAGAAAAATCACATTTTAATTTTTGTGTTCTCACCGGGAATCGAACCCGGAACCTTCCGTGCGTGAATCAAGCGTCTTGACCACTACACCATGGAGGCCGCACGTTGAACAGCCATGGTGACATCACACATCCCTGCTTCACTCTTTTACGAATGTCAAACCACGATGTGCATGTTCCGTTTACCGTAACACATGCTGTGCTGTCTTTATACAAAGAAGCAATAGCTCGTGTCAGATTTCCGCTCACTCCATTTTTAAAAAAAAATTTCAACAAAAGGGTGATCATGGTCATATTTTTGAGATTGAAAATAAAGCGAAAGCTTCGGTTCATAATGAAAACAGTTTTGAAAACTGACTTTAGTAGAAATGAAAGGGAAAATTTAAATTAAGGCTATGTCCGCAAAAAAATACTTTGTGATCTTAATAATGTACTTATTAATTATATTCCATAAAATAAGAAGGCACGCCATTGAGTCGTTATTAAACTGATGATCGCTTTCACACCTCTTATGTAGGTACATATTACAGTCGAAGGATAACAAAGGATTATTGAATGCTTTGAAAAATATCTTTCACTTAATCAAATGAACACGAGAATTGAAAAGTTATTTTGTATACTTGTAATTTATTCAACTTTTTTGAACTAATGAAGCCGAAAAGGCTAGCAATTTAAAATTTAAAGTTTTGAATTATTTCGTCTCTAGTTGTCTTTTTTTCGTTTAAGATCAGATGATACTTTTATTGTGTCCAAGTCTTTGCAGATGAGAACTATATTCAACTCTCTAGAACGTTTATCAAAATTTACAGATATTTCGAGCGTAACGGAGAACATTTTTTATGAAGGGAGTATGGAAGTAAAAAACAAACAAAAATAAAAAAATTAACATCGGTAAATCTCTTACCCCTCTTCACAATCAAGGGGCTGGGTAGTCGTATTTTAGTAACACTTTATCTTGATAAATAGAAATCCGTATTGACTCCCTAGTGTAATTATTATAATTGATTAGCCATAGATCCGAAGTGAACCACGGTTACTTATATTCATTTAAACGAACTCCCACACAAACTTTATGTGGAACCGGTGGATATTGTAGAACACTAACTAGAATTAACATTAATGGGAGTCATGACACCTGGCGACACTAAATAATTTGATAATATTTTACTCCTCTTGTAAGTTATGATAATTAAATTTTACTCGAGCTGTGGGTACAAGAGATACATGAAAAGTTCAACACAGTAAACTATTATTATTGAAAGCAGTTCTTTTTTTCATTCGAATCTTTCATGTAAGCAAATTTTCGCCCTGTTCATTCGTGAAGTATTTGCGTTTTTCTGTTTCTTCCCCTAAAAATGTATGTAAAATGTGTTTTATCTGCGTACCATCTCCTGTAGCTCAGTCACAAATAACTATCGACGTGCTAATAAGCGACGTGATAACAATTTTTCACCATGGTTGTTTATCGTATTCGCGATCACAATGGAACATCCGTGAACACCTAATATGAAATGTACAAAACGTTTTCAACTGGTTATAAATAACTCACTGTTAGAAAGCTGGAATCAATTTGAAGTACCTAGAGCAAAATTCGAAACTCGGATCTCTGATCTGTGAGTTCGCGGCACTACCAAGGTATCACAACCCGGTCTGAAAATGGTTTCAAAAATATTAAAAAATAAAAATAATAATTTCACATATTTAGTCAAGTCACTTATCAAATCATCATTTATCACTTGTCAAATCATCATTTATTAACTTAGGCTGTACTTAAACTTGTAATCCAAATAAATCTATTAAAAAGTGTTATTTCGCCTTGTCATCTCGACTGCACAAGTTAAATAGACTCATATTTCGCAGAGCAAATATTTGATCCATACATCCTCTTCCATTCATAAATCCACTTTGTATATCCCAAACTCTATCTTTAGTCACTTTTCTTACTCTCTCAATCACAAAGAATTACAATTGTGGGATAAATCTATAATATAGGTCAACCTTTCTCAACTATCGACCGTATCAGATGATCAATGGATCTGATTTGGTCCACTAAGGACCGATTCAAGACTACGGTATCCCGCTGAGGGCTATTGTGACCTATGCTTTATGTTTCGAATATTATTTCATGTTTTGGTTTCAGTTTATTTATTTATTTATTTATTTATTCACACTCTTTATCAAAATACAATTCCATGTTCACTTTGCCCAGCTAACAAGGGTACATACCCCGTTCCAAGCTAGGCAATTACATTTTAATAGATTATAATAGTTAACAAATTAATATAGAGCACAGACAAACAAGATATAAACTTATTCGTATACACATTTTGATACATATAACTACAGACATACACTTATATACACACATGTATATATATATATATATACACATATATACACATGTACATACACACACACGTACATACACCCATGCGCATACACATACATACGTTCATTAAAACATAGACAATTTATTTATGCGAAACTTCATGGTTGTCATCTATAAATATATATTTTTAAAATGATTCCTTATTGTTTATATTTTATTTTCGACATCCAGTAAGAATTTCCAATCCGTGGCATGCATCAACTTTTCTGACTCCCTACGACCAATGTCATGAAAGAGCGAGGTCAACACCTTCCGTAACTTGACAACACTCCCGTCTTTCCACGATTCTGGCAAAAGATTATGGACCTTTTTGCCTACGTAATAGTGTTGTCTCGATGCCAGAACAGTGTTGACCCCTTCACTTAGTATCAGATCCCTATTAGAGTATCTTGTATTATGGTTGTGGTTGACGCTTGGGTAAATGTCTCTATTTATGTGTGTAACCACTACCGTTCTCAATATATACTGTTGAATAATATTCAGTACTCTGAATTCTTTGAAGAGCAAGTCACTCGGATAACGAAATGTTTTTTTTTAAATTACTCGGATTAAAGATAATGTTTTAATGCAACTCGTTCACAAATAATGAGGAACTTCAGCCCTTTGGGAAATTGGATACAAAAAATGTTTTATATTTTATATACACACGGTAAAAATTAAAGCATTAAATTGTACAGCAAAGTTTCTTGAAAATGTACGAAAAAAAATATTTAAAATATTTCAATAAAAACGAAGAACTTTGAACGACGTCACTAGTCATATGATCAACAACAAAAAAAAAACCAACTTCCTCATTACCTATATTTACACTATTTAATTTGACTCCACTGTTTATTTATATTTTTCACCAGTGACCGGGATTCGTCGTGACCGACATCGTCCGACTGGTAGGTGTATACTGTTTATATGTTATTATTATGTTAACTTTGTTAAATAGCTAATCCTATGCCTAAGCATGTTTCACATTTTGTAAAATGAGAGAACATTATTCTGTTTAAAAAAAAGAATACAAACAATGTAAAAGTATAAATAAAATTAATACGTTAATAACACGGTCCAAAAATTGAATAAAACATTTTTTTAAACATTAATTGAACAATGTAACAAGTTATACACAGTAATATAATAAATTATACCATTCGTTATTGGAATGCCCTAAATCGCTCAAAAGAGCCGTAAAAATTTACTTGGCTTATAATAATATATGATAGTGATATTAAAAAATCTTTGTTACAATTTTTCAAAGCATTTTTGTATCATGTTGTATTTAGGAAAAAATCTACTACATTTTTTCTTTTAAATCACAAATTTATTTTTATACAGCTTGCCCACCACATACCGTACACCGCATCTGAGGACATAAGTCTCCTTGGCGGTGCCCACATACACGGAAAAGTTGCTCGTTACCGAACGAGAAAAGCTACCCGAGGGAGCTCTCTGTAATCTGGTAGCCTTAGCATATTTGTGCTGAAAGAAGGTAATCCAGAAGTACATAATATGCACTTTATTGGATTGAGAAAAGAGGGAAGTGAATTATTCACTTACTGGGATTAAATTGATTGGACATGATCAATTTTCCGAAATGATTATGAACGAAAACAAAATGCCAAAACCTTTTAAAAGCCTAGAAGTTCTTTTTGGAAGCCTAAAAAATATTTATCATAGAGAGGGGGAAAGGGACAAGAACACAGAATGTGTTCAGAAGATCGATTAGGATATCCGCAGCAGCACGAAGGGGAATCAACAATATTAAAAACATATAATTTGTCATTAAATTTACCATGACCTGGTTAAAACTCCATAGTCCAGTGATCGGGGATAACCCAAGAAGATTTTATGCGCTGACGGATTGAAAGAAAAAAAAGGTAACCCTCCCTGAAGAGGAAGATTCTCATCGCGATTGCCAAGCACCAAGAATAGCGTTTAAAGTCATTTTTTCCGATTGAGACATTCCTTCAGTTGGGAGTAGACGGACGCCACCAATAACAGAGTAACGCTTTCTTTTTAAGTGGAATTTTGCAAAATATTTTTTATACAAGGAAACCTATCCAGCGTTGTTCGTTTTTAGTATACTTTTTTACACGGTACTGTGTTAAACGTATCCCCAGTGTAAAAAGAGGTTCAAGTGTAATTAAAATGCAGTTCCATAAAGAAATGTCAGTAGAAAAACTACATTTCGGAAAATCATGAAGGTAAAAGAAGTATTTTGATTTTACTAGAACTTTTCAAAATACATTTTTTTAAATAAGTACCTACCACGTCATTTCCGGGTCGATAACTATAGTCCTTAAAAAATGTAACATGATTAGAATGACAGTTGTCAGAAAAAGTGACGACATAACTTTGTAGTAACGTCAAAGGAGTCATTTATATTGACACACGAAAAATCATTTGAATCTGGCGTGTTAATTTATTTTTTCTTACAATGCTTGAAACATAAATCAACATTTATATATAAAATCAGATTTAAAACTAAAAAAAAACTAAATAAACCTAATTATTAACGACGTTCTTACAAGGTTTTTTTTTAGGTTCTTACAAAGTTACATTTTGCAAAAACATTAGAGATGGACAAATTGATCAATGTAAATTGTTCGAATAAAAAAATTGTTCGTTTGATGTTGTTCATGAAAAAAATATAAATGTCTCATTTTTTGGTGAAAAATTATGTTAAACACACTATAATAGGCTTGTTTTTTCGGTTTTATATCAATTTTCGGAAACAGAGTTTCATGATTGCATGAAATAACTGATAAAATCGATTTGATCAGTGATCAGTAATTTCCATCACTAGAGAAATTAGTTTTTTTTTTTTTTTAATTATTTATTTTACTTTTTGTACATAATGTTATTTTTACATTGGCGGGCTTATTGCCAAATGGCAATTTCATCCAACCAACCAATAAAATAAAAGTTTTATTTTTATAATTCAAGTTACAGAACATATTCAATAGAAAAAAAAGATTAAAAAGCTAAAGATATATAAAAATAGAAATAAACGTATTTAATTATCAATTACCTTAAATCAAAACTATTACTCAATGGGAAAAAGGAAAAAAGAGGAAAGAGAAAAGGGGAAAGGAGGAGAGATAAAGGAAGAGAAAGAAGATGTTTCTTCAGACGTGATTTAAACAGAGATAATGTAGTAACATCTTTGATGGAGGGTGGGAGATGATTCTACAGTCAAGCCGCATGGACACTATATGAGTTAGAGAAGAAAGAGGAATTGTTGATGGGTATTAAGAGAGTGCCTTGAGAATTAGAACGAAGAGGTAAACCATGAACTGATATGCGTTGAAATTTTTCACGCAGGTATATAGGAGCGTTAGGACTATGAAGTACATTGAACAGAAGTGAGAGGGAGTGATAGTCTCTCCGCTGTCTAATTTTGAGCCATTTCAGTTGCCGACGATAATCAGAAATGTGGTCATATTTCCTAAGACCAAAAATGTATCTTATGCATGTATTCTGAATTCGTTCTAGTTTATTGAGTTGCTCACAGCTTAAATCAGTCATGGAAACATCAGCGTAATCTAGAATGGGTAGTAGTAATGCTTGTACAAAGGTGCATTTAGTATTAATGGGTAAGAATTTTTGCAACCTTCTAAGTGAGTGTAGACTAAAAATTATTTTGCGGCTTAATTCATTAGTATGAGCTCGCCAGCAGAGATGTTCATCCATTAGTACTCCTAGATTTTTTACGGATTTTCTGTATTGAATGATGGTACCATTGACATTAAGAGGATTAAGTGAAGATACGTCTAGCCTGTTAAGCAATCTTTGACTACCCGCAAACATAATTTGTGTTTTAGATGGATTTATTAGAAAACCATACTCTTTTGTCCATGTTAACACGCAATTTAGTGTATTAGACATCGATTCTATTGCTTCGCTTGTGTTTTCAGGTCTGCAATGAAGATATGATTTTAAGTCATCTGCATAGAGATGATATGAACAATTGAGACAATCTGCAATCGGATTAATAAACAGGGAAAATAGTAATGGTGATAAAACTCCACCTTGAGGTACTCCAGCGGCAATATCAACCCATTCCGATTGATGATCTGGTGTTTTGATGCACTGTTGTCTAGCTCGTAAATACGATCCGAACCATTTTATAACCGGTTGTGTCATATTTAGTGTTTTGAGCCTAGCCAACAAAAGATCGAAATCCATAGCGATGAAAGCGCTGCTGAAGTCGAGTAATGTTATCAGAGTTAGCATTTTGTTATTCATTGCGTATCTAATGTCATCTGTAACCTTGATTAAAGCGGTAGTTGTACTATGGCCCGCGTGAAAACCCGATTGATTGGTTTGACAGCTGTCATTCTAATCAAGCTATATTTTAAGGACTATTGTTATAGGTAGGTACCTTTACATAATATCAACAACTCGGTTATCGTTTTCGATTGAGTAAATAGTCGTTAGTTGAGAATTTTAATTGACGCATCTACACGTCCACAAATGATCAACAAAACGTATCGGGAAAAAAAACGTAATTTTCATTCACTTATGATATTTGCATAGGTAGGTAAAAAAATATTTACACAGATGCTTGCTCTTTGCTTCTCCGGTATGAATTTTTTAAAACGTTCTTACAAGCTTAACATTTATTTATTTCACATAAGACTTTATATTTTTCCTTTTCTATATGAACACCTCACTGGGTATAACCCGTGTCGAGGCATTCATTTACATTATTTTTATATTATGTTCTATATACCTATAGTAAATAAATAACACTGTATGGATATGAACATAAAATACAAATAGTAGACATGCAACAATAATTCCGAGTTCAAATAGACTACTGTTTTGGTGGGGTGAACATATCAAGGCAGTTCTCAGAACCCAAATCCAGAAGCCATTTTTAAACAAAAATGGATTACTAAAAAGACTAGACAGGAAGCTGAGGAATATGTTACATATATCGAAATATAATTTTAAGTTCTTGATAGTCCTTTTTCATTTTATTAATGTAGGTATGTTTTAGAACCTTTTTTCATACTTCTTTTGAATTTTTACTCATCACTTAATGTGAAAGTATGTACTATTATGCATAACATAAATAATACACATTTCTCCCTGTTTGGCCGGTGTACTTATGGTGATAGTCTCCACGTCTGTAGGTCTGAACGCTCTTACGAGGGTAGAAAGTGTTGCTAGCACGTAATTAATACGTAAATTACGTGCTAGCAACGCGTTTTCTAGCCCGCGAGGGCGTTTAGAATATCAGCCCTGGTATATTATGCTATCTCTACTTAAAGTATTTATGTTTAATTTTGAGTTATCTAAATTTCTGTTTAAATTATTATTTTTATAGTACTCGAGTTGATAACATTAAGGTAATAGTTTAGTAAAAAGCTAATTATCTGCCCGTCATTGAATTTTTTTAATTTTTTTTATATTGTTAAGCTTTCGAATATTCAAAGATCACGGCTTCAGAAATAAAATCTCGTGTTTACAAAACGCGTGAAAATGTAAAACTACTATAAATTTACATTATTACAATTAGAAGTTATTATTTACATCATTAAAATTCGAAGTTTTTATTTATATTATTGTTATAATATTTGAGGTAGGAACCATACTTATTGGACATTGGGTATCACATCCCTACAGAGAGCCATAGAGATTTCAATTATCAACCATAGATGCTAGCTGTCAAAAGTAGATAGAATTTGGTTATGTTCTCGATCTCAACGTGCCGGGTTTCTCTCAAAATCAACAACGTTGTGTCAAAGTCAAAACGAAACTGCATTACAAATCATTGTATTAAAATAGTAAAGCATACCTCATTGAAACGAAATATGTGTGATATTAGTAAACTTACAAAGGTCAGTGCTTCTATTCCATTATTTTCGACTCCCTAATAATAAATTGTTATTTTTTTACACAGGTAAATATTACATGCTTTATATATTTTCAGAAATAATTATGGGTTAATATTTTCAGATTGGAACCCATGATGGCATTTTTCATTGTGACGAAGTTTTGGCGTGCTATTTACTCAAACAACTCCCTGAATATGAGAACGCTGAAATCATAAGAAGTAGAGATCCCGACTTATTAAAAACGTGCGATATTGTTGTTGATGTCGGTGGTGTGTATAACAAAAGTCTTCATAGATACGATCATCATCAGCGAGAATTTAAGGAAACTTTTAGCAGTTTACATTCAACAACTAAAAACTTTAACATCAGGTTTGTAATTCATTTTTAATTAATGAAATTTGCAAAAACTGCTCATTCTGTTTGATATCACCTCTTAAATTGCAGACTAAGTTCGGCGGGACTAATCTATGTACACTTTGGAGAACAAATCATCAAATCAAAATCTAAACTCAAAGATGATGCCATAAAAGTATTGTTTGAAAAAATTTACGAAGGCCTAATTCAAGAAATTGATGCTATTGACAATGGCATCATGATGTGTGAAGGAGAACCGCTTTATAGAATAACAACAGACATAAGTTCACAAGTAAAGAAATTAAACCCCGGCTGGAATGCCCCAGCTGGTTACGATGTAAAAGAAAAGTTTGAAGAGGCCATGGTTATAGTCGGTAATGAATTCTCGGACAAAATTTCTTATTTTGTTAACTCCTGGTGGCCGGCTAGAGACATTGTAGAGAAAGCAATCGAAACAAGATATGATTTTCACCCAAGTGGGAAAATTATTTTCTTGGATCCCATGGCACCGTGGACTGAACATCTATTTGATTTGGAGAAATCCCTTGACATTGGCAGCACCATCAACTACTGCATATTCTCGGACGGGAAGGGGGGTTGGAGAGTACAATGTGTTCCTATTAAAACTGGAAGTTTTGTATGCAGGTACAAATGATCTTTTGATATACTAATCTTTCTATCTCTCCTCAGCACTACAACTCTTAGTGGGTCTTAGCTTCCTTCGAGAAATGACTCCATCCTGTTTTGTCTCTGACTGCCACCTTCCAGTTTTGCTGCCCTGGACCCCGACACTCTGCCACGACATCATCCAACCATTGCAGTCTTGATCTCCCAACACTGATTCTTTAAACAACTCTTTTTGGGGGCTCCAGATCCCTCAAGCAGTGCAAATGCCCTGACCAACGCAATCTGAATTTAATGACTTTGATATACTTTTACATCAGTAAAAATGGTTTCTTTACCTTTATAATTTATTTATAAATAGAGATGGCAAACATTATTGAGAAGGTAGTCTAGGCATTTACAGGGCTTACGGCCTGTCATTGACTGATTTTAGTGGCCATTTAAAACATTGTGAAAAAAATCCATAATTCTTCCATGTGGAATTCAGTCCTTGTCGACAAATATTTGAACAAGCTGTACAGTCTTGTTATAGTTTCTTGATTAATTTTCAGTAAAGTACAAATAGTTTTTAAAATTACAATCATTCTTACAATAATTATCCGCACCGTAAGGCTCATAGAAAAAAGGTAAGGAGTATTTTTGTCATTTACTCATTTCTCATTACAAAAGAATCGAGGTTGTGGTCGTGCGGCTAGTATCGCGGATTCACAGATCATTCACAAATGTTTCTTTTTTTATCAAAAAAATAAACTTTCTAGATCAATATTTATATTATATTTAATTTTCCAAAAAACATACTGAGACCTTACGCATAGTGGCCAATTGTGTTAGCTACTACACTACAAAGCGGACTAAAAATTTACCAAAGGGAAAATCAATTTATTTATGTGTAGCAAAATATTAGTCAGAATAAAAATCGGCAATTTCAGAACAATAAAATTTTAAACCGTGTCGGCTATTTATAACTTTAAAAATATATGTATATAATATTATACCTTATTATACTTGCGCAAAATAATAATCACAACGGGGTTTTTTTTTTTTACAAAAGAAAACGCTAGGAACTTTGCATTTTGCTTAAATATTTATTTTTTTCTATTGTTTTCAGAGCAATCAAACCTCAGATCTCTTATAAGTGACACCATATTACATATGGTACCACACCGTGACTGTATTTCTTACTGAATTATGTAGATTGAAAATTTTGTTAACTATTTTCTTATTACAGGAAATTCTTAAAAAGCGAATGGATGGGCATCAGAGATGACTTGTTAAGTAAGACGTCAGGAATACCGGGATGTATTTTCTGCCACGCCACTGGTTTTATCGGAGGAAACAAAACTAAAGAAGGAGCGCTTGAAATGGCCGTGCAAAGTCTTAATGCATAATACTTAATTTAAATATTTTTTTCTCAACTGTCGTAATATTATTTTGATTATTCATTTATAAAATTTGCATCTATTTCTAAGAATCATCAATGTATTTAGTACCCATAATTCTACAAAATTGAATTTACAAAAAGGTTGTAGAAAATAAAGTTTTGTTATATAATCATGGTTTATGCACTGATTATGGGCTGTGAAGAGTCACCATTGTATTGCAAGTAGGTGCATGCCATCGAAATATCGATAATAGGCATAATCAGGTTTAAAGATAATTTGATTTTATATATACATTATCTGCATAATACATATTATTATAATTTACCAAAATTAATATCTTCACTTTAACTTATTTCGTCGTAACCTCAATATCATGAAAATCACAAAACTTAATGCCATCAACGTAAAAAAATTATCAAATACAAACATCTCTTATACTCTTTTTTACTAATGATGCCTGTTTATTTCAACATATTTTACTTAGTATAAAATAAAGCTTTTCAAAATATGTAGCATGTTCTTCCTAAGAATGTGTAAACTACATATAACACAGGTAATCTTTTTTTTTAAATGGGTCTCTGTGCATTTTATAATAAAATATTTATTGTATAATTACTTGTAACGTTCCATTACTTTTTTCTTTAAAATAAATATAAACATTTTGTATCTACAAAAGTTTTTTATACTTGCCTTTTACATAATTATTTTATACAATACACTTGATTTATTGTGCACATTCTGCTTACATATACTTAATATAAATTTCGTTTTGTTTAACTACTGAAGTTTTAAAAAGACTTTATTTTATTTGAAATAATTCAGTATTTTAGATATAAAAGTAGTATACTGAATCAAATGATTTAATTATGTGTTTAGTAAATAATTTTTCGTCAACTTATTGAATAAATTATTGTTATTTTAAATATCAACATGTAGTTGTAAGTACAAACACATTTATTTACAATATAAATATGTAGTAAACATGCAAGCAAATTTAATATTTTTTTTGCAGTTCTATAAATTTAAGTGCCATGAGCACAATTAATACTATGTATGAATGATTGATCATATTTCCTTCATATAACAAAATTGATCAAGGTACGCTACGATTGGTGCACCAATGCAGTGCCCTATGCACCATTAGGTGCGGAAATGGAACGATTATGTATGAATGATTACAAAGCTGCACTTTGAGAAATTTTTGGCATTTCTTTTTCAATTGTATCATTTTCTTTAGTAATATTCTTGGTGTTTGATCTTACGACTTCACAATCATCATTATCACTGTCCTCGTTATCAATATCATCTTCCAATTTTTTATCCTCATCGCGGATATCGTAGGCATGTCTTGGCAGAACTTCCAACCATGTAGCCATGCTCAGTTCTTCAAGTTCCACATTTATGATATTTGGATAAATGAATTTTTCCTTAAATTCCTGAAGCTCCACTTGCGATTCCTCCCATACTAAAGGGTCATGAATTCCATCAGAACCATATCGCTTGTTGTATCTATCGTAGTGTATCTGAAAATATTAGTGTATTTAAAATATCTGTAATCAACAAAACTTTTTATGATGTTTTCCTTCTGATTTTTGAGTCGAATGTTTTCATTAGTTGTATCCTGAAAAAAATCTTGTATGTTCAAGAATTTTTAAATTGAAAGTAGGCATTTTTTTCTGTAATTGTATGTGAACCTAGTGTCCCACAAGTAAGGTTTTATTTTTCTTTTTACTCTCCTGTAAAATTCGTTATTTGTTTAAGAGCACATTTTTTAAACCGTTTACAATTCAACCTTTCTTGTTAATTCAATATTGGTTTGAAGCATGGGACTTGTAAAACATTAATAGCATCCTGAGAAATCTGCCCAGCACACCACTGCCAACAATATTTTCCCATTTTTAACCCTCTCAGTACCAGCGTCATTCCTCGGGTACACGAAGAAAAATAAAAATATCTCGTTATTTTCTAAACCAATCTGCCCCATTTCTTGCATGCATCTAGCCAAAGATTTATTCTTTACAAAACAATATAATTTTTATGCTGGTAGCCCCTGATTTTTCTGACGTTTGTGTTTTATAATGATTGTTTTCTCAATTATCTTATAATTTAAAAAAACTTCACGGTTATTTTTTTTTTTTATACTTATAAATATATATATTTTTTTTTTATAATTATATTTTATGTCTTTTACCATTTTTTTTATATATATAACAGTAATATATGTCTTTTATACTCTGTACCTTTATTTTATCCCCCTGAGCTCCAATATTATCAATATTATTCCTGAAGTACATGTTTTTTTTTTGTAAACTATGCAAGCTTAAAAAAAAAATTTTTGTGAAAATATTTGAAAAAATAATAGAATTTATAAATCTAAAAAAAAAAAATACTCTGGTACTGAGGCATTAAAACTAAAACTGAGGATGTATTTTATATTCATTTTTTTAGGGTATGACAGGAAACAGAAAATATTTTTTAAAAAACCAAATAAAAATTTAAAGGTCTAGATCCAGGCCAGCCAGATATTCGATCGATTCAGGAATCGCAGTCAAAAAGTTTGCGCAAAGAAACTTGTACTTTATTAAAACGCCATGACGCTTTATGTATTAAGATTGTGCAGCTAGCAAGAAAATTGGTGCTTAATATTCTTTATACCGGCTAAACCCAATAGTGGCCCTAAAAAGAGAGGTACAATCTAGAGATGACAGGAAATAATTATTTCTGTTTCCACACTTAATGAAGTATCCGGCACTGTATTGATGCACCATTTACAATAATTTGTTTTGTAAAGACAGGATGACTAATCTCGCGCTTGTTTTACATGTGAATTAACAATTTACCTGATCCAAAACGAGCCCCAAACCAGGTGCAGTAGGAACATCAAGCCTGTCTGCTGTCCAACATCTATCTATTGTTGCCTCTTCAGTCAATCCTTTTACAACGGCTAATGTCAAACCAACCATTTTTCTGATCTGATGCAACATAAAACTTTGTCCCTGAAATTGCAAATGAAAGGTATAATATAATATCTCATATTATCGTAAATTTCATTGATCGTACAATATAGACAGTAAATAGTAATAGTTAAACAACTAAAGAATTTTGACCATAGATCAATATAAATCAATGTACTCGATATGCAATATTATTCAATAACAGCGTTCTTGAACCCTTCCCGGTGATGTGTAACTGCACATTGCATCTAATAATTTTAATATCTCCTTAAATATAACAAATTATGGGCTAAGATTTTCGGTATTCCTCCGTATCGGTGTTGAATTTACGTTAACGTTACGGCAGTGAGTTTACGGTGTTGAATGTACGTACATTTACGTATCGGTGTTGAAATATTTTTTTATTAAATAATAAATGCTAATAGGGAACAGATAAAGCATTTTATCAAAAGTCCGAGATAAATCATCAATATAATAGAAAGTTTACCAATGTGTCGCATATTGCGGGGATCTTAGTATAATATAAATGTCTCACACACTCTTTACGTCTCACTCTCGGTGATACAGGGATATTCCGGAGCGAGAGAGACAATTTCACGCGTCACACACGCGAACATCGAAGTTTCTAATACTTCTCCTAGACGCCAGTTAGTACTGTTAGTGGCTATATGGTTTTCTTCGAGGGTGGTTCTTTCGTCGCTGAGAGCATAAGCTAATGTTTTTTTTCATATTTTAAGCAATTAGATGCAAAATATTATCACTTTTGACTTCAATTATAAAAAATTGAACCAGTTGCCTATGAACATTACATTTTTCCGATATAAAATCTCTCATTTTTTGCATGTGTAATGACTACACAGCACCGTAACGCGCAGATGTTTTTAGGACAGTAAGGGAAAGGTTAACAAAATGTTTATATTTTTCACCACTACAAGCGACTTGATATATTACAGCACAGAATATGTACAATATCTTTGCTGGCTAAAACGATGTCTATCTTTTATTTTTCAATACCTTTTAAACAGTGGTTTATTTTAGTTTAAAATTATACAAAATTCAAATTAAAAGAAATATTTTTAATATAAAATCAGATATAAAAAGTAATTATTCATACCTTCACTTTGATAATTATAAACTCCATTCCATTTTTGATAAATGGCTCTTCACATTCAAAGGAGATAATATAACGCTTAGCTGAAGGGTCGAAGAATTCTCTGAAATAAATTTATGCATGATCTTGTACCTATGTCCATTTTCAACCTGAATTTAAGTTGTTCCTAAAGAAAATGTAATCATGCGTAAGAAAAAAAATTGTAATATGTACAATAGGGTGGTCCTTATTTTCCCACTTTAAAAAATTGAGTGGGCTCCCCGTCGTATGATTTTGTACCCTAAAATGACAGCTTTTTAATTTTTTGATAGGTTATAGAGATCGCTACAATAAGTAAAAAATTCAGAAAAAAACATTGTATGGCCACTTAACTATGGATCCGGCTTATTGACTCTGGCATGTTTATTACCCTATTTTGAAGTGAAATAGCATACAGAAAGACTCATTAGCCCTCTACAGTTAACCCCTCATCCCTTCCCCCCTCTTCAACTTCTTTCCTGTGCCTATGGGTCGAGATTCGGACCTCAGTTCGAATGCAGTCATTAGCGAGAGTGCATGCATTTTGTTTCTCCAACCATACATACTTGTTTCCATGGCGTCCACAAGTTGTGGCGGGAGTTTATTAACTAGAAATAAAACCAACATTTGGCTTGTCGGCCAATCAACACCAAATCTGAATCAATCAAAGTTACCGTCTATTAGTGAAGTATTACGTTTATTTTTTTACTACAAAAATGAAGAATATAGAACCGTTCGGGATTCTGCGACTGTGGCTGCATGTAAAGTAATACATTTGTGGGAAAAATCTAGTATAACTACGAGATTAAAAAGGATGTAATTATTAAAATAGAAAAACACTTCAAAGAGTGGCAAAATCTAAAAAAAATAAAGAGAACAAAAAAAACCTTCGGAAGTGTTAGAGAAAAAAGAAGAAGACTGGTAAAAATCTGAAGATTTGTTTGATATTGCATATTCTGAAGCTTTAAGTATTATGACTATAGAAGAGGTTTAGAAACAGTTTTTATTAGCACAATGACAGAAATTTCGCCAGGGTTCAATTGGTTGAGTAGATAAAAAAAAGTTTAAGAAAAAGTGAGCAAAAATAACGTGAAATTGAAACAGAAGTATCTCGGCTTTGACAGAAAAAAGCTTACTTTCTTCTTCGACCACCAGCGAAGAAAGTACTGTATCTGATTTTGAAATTTTATCAGAATCTTCAAAAGCTCAACCGCCACAAAAACGAGCTCGAAAAGACATAATTAAAAGCCATTTAGCTGCTAGCCTTGATGTTTCTAAATTAAGTGATAGATAAGCTGTTGTTGTTGAAGCATCTACTTTAAAAAGTGCAGGATGTGACCCTTTAGAATTTAATGTTAATAGATCTTCTATTCGTCGGCAGCGTTTGAAAAATTGAAAATCAATAGCAGTCTCTTAGAAGGGAGTTCAAACCTGATTTGCCATTAACAATTCATTGGGATGGCGAGTTAATTGAAGATATAAGTGGTCATGAAACTGTAGGATCGTCTGCCAATTTTGGTATCAGGACTTGGAGTCGATCAGCTTCTAGCGGTTCCAAAATTGGATCGTGGAACAGGTGAAGCGTGTGCGTCAGCCGTTTACGAAACAATAAATTCATGGGACTTGAGCGATAAAATAAAAAGTTAATGTTTTGACACTACAACTGTAAACACCAGTTTGAGAAATGAAGCTTGTGTTCTTTTGGAGCAGAAAATGGAAAAAGATATGCTTTGGCTGGCTTGTCGCCATCATATAATGGAAATTATGTTAGAAGCTGTAGTGAGTCAATCGCTCGGTCTGTCTAGTTGTCCTGATATCCAATTGTTTAAAAGGTTTAAGAAGAACTGCGACAAAATTGATCAAAGTGATTATAAAACAGTAATTTATGAAACCACGTCCTCAAAAATCATAGAAAATGTTGCTGCAGACAGGATTTTTTTTGCTCAAAACAACTTCAATTATATAAACCAGGAGATGACTATAAAGAGTTGCTGAATCTTACGATCATTTACTTGGGAAGAGTTCCTAAAAAAAAGGAGTTTCATTTAGGAGGCCTGCTGGTCTTCACCGTGCTAGATGGATGGCTAAAGCTATGTATTGCTTAAAGATTTTCCTATTTAAACATCAGTTTAAACTGACAAAAAGGGAAGAGAAAGCAGTGAATGATATATGTATTTTCACAGCCATAAT
Organism: Micrasema longulum; assembly: GCF_059751315.1. Lineage (NCBI taxonomy): Eukaryota > Metazoa > Arthropoda > Insecta > Trichoptera > Brachycentridae > Micrasema > Micrasema longulum. The sequence goes on along the minus strand of NW_028278695.1, from coordinate 43,328 downwards.
ATATTTAAAATACTGGTTTCAAGCCTCTGTCGGATATTCAGCGCCGAGAAACGACTTACAATTATTAAAGGACCTTGCGTCCTTTAAAAATATAAACCAAACAACCAAATGAAATAGAGCCCTGTCAAAAACTCTAAAAAACAATTTTTTGACCCATATAAGGACCACCCTAATGCACAACTCATACTAGTAAAATACACATTACAAGCGTTAAGTCAATGGCATTTAAACTGGTGGATAATGTTCCTTAATCTTTAAACAGACTTTGGTTGTGATGTTATGATACGCAGAAAGAAAGCGGTCGTGGGTGATGAGAAAATGCATCAATTTTATTGCAACAGTGAAGAACAAAACAGATATATTGTTTCATTTTTAAATATAACTTGATTCATTGAAAAGGTGGATAATTAATTACATAATAAATTTAAATACATTTAAACCAAAAAAGTAATAACACTGACTACCAGTTGCGTAAATAAAGCAACGAGTTAGGCTGAAATGCCAGCTAAAGAAGTGTCTCTAGATCTCGTCGCCTTAATTTGAATACAATGTAAGTCTTTTTTTTTTTCTTTATTTGAGATTAAGATTGAATATTTTTCACTGTACAAAATAGCATTTACAAGTCATTTAAATGAAGAAATTGTTGACAGAAAAGAGATGAAACGCATTTTTGTACCTCGTTCAAGAGGTATCCTTGGAATAATTTGTTTGGATAAAACACTTAAAAATCATGTATATGTATACTTGAAAACAAAATATTTGGTAAAAATAACACTTAAGTTTTATAAAAAAATTACCGATTTATGAAGGTTTTATTGTCTCCTGTAAAGTTATCATTTAGTGACTTATGTTGTATTCAAATCCAGGCAACAATCTCTTTCTCACATAATTTTTGCATGTATATCATGATTTGCTATACGCTGCTATTACCAATTATTGAGTGCAATGCAATATTTGCTAAATATGTGATGCGCTAGGAAGAGAATAACACATCTATTTATTGTATGTCAGTAGCACAAGTTCTAACCTTCTACTAGTAAAATTATGAAAATTCCTTGTTCCTATAAAATTCTTCAGCACTTTATTAACATTAGTTAGGATTTCTGGTGTCACTCGATAATCCACATGCTTCTCGATAACATTACTATGATGCTCAAAGGCATATGTCGGCAACATGTAGAAATATGTCCGCGCATCACACTGGCTTTTTGAATTGAATCCTTTGGTGACTCGTTTTATTGAGAATACTTTTATTTCCTCCGGTAAGTGGCTGTTAATGTCTTTAATATCCACCACATCGGCTATAAACAACATAAAAATATGTGAACAATAACAAGTTATGACAATGGATGCATTTAGAATATTGGTTCACATTACAGGAAAGAAAAATCAATTCAAAAATTGTTTGTATGACAAAACATCATAATCATTCTTTTTTTTTTTAAATTATGTTTTATAAGCAGTTTTAGATAAGAAATACATATTTGGGCAAAAAGTACAATTGGAAAAAACTCAACAAAAAAGAAACAACCTCTTGTGCCTATCCACACCTCATGGTGCATACAGCACTGTATTGATAAAGAATTGCAACATATCTCGATCACTACATGAAGGAGTGATGATCAGTCACACACTCTAGGTGCCAGTCTAAGATTTGTTGAAATATTGCACTGTTAAAACACCATTTGAATGGACATTTAATGTCGAGCTTGTCGGGAATATAACCCAAGACCTCTGAGCACAGTAGGCAAACGCGATAACCACTATAAGATAGAAAAGAAAAATGCACTAGATTTTAATTTAATTGAGACAACGAGAGTACTGCGCTATCACTAATGGCACTCTACACACTTTCATTATTTTGTATTTATCAATGTTTTGAAATGGATGTCTGGCTATTTAAATACCATTTTAAATACATACGCAGTTTAAGTGACACAACTTGCATAGCAGCAGAGACACCCTTGTCTGTCCTTGCAGCCCTCTGGAATTGGATTGTTTGAATCTGTGCAAAGGCTTCATCCGTTATACATTTACTAGCCAATAATGCTTTGAGTAAATCTTCTTCAATTGTCTTCATTCCAGGATTTCTTAAAAATAATGATATTATTAGTTATCTATTTTAAAGTATATTAATATTTATTAAAATTAATGGTACATAAAAATTATTTCATGCTAAATAAGTTTATTTAAAATGAAATCATATTAGAAAAAGGATAATGGAAGTGTTTACAGGGCTCACGAATATTCATTGTCTGGTTAGAGTGATCACTGATAACTGTGTAACATTTAGTATTCATTGATAATTTGTATTTATTTATTCATATTTTTTTCCATTATAGACTATGATTAATAACAAAAAATAATGTGACCTCACTGGGGTTACCCGTGCTGAAGACACTTAACAATATACTTTTTTTAAATATTTTTACATTTGAGATCAAACAATAAGGACTTGATAAACAGGGATAATCAACAAAATGTTCAGACAGTTTTAAACACTAAGTATTTATGTTTATAATTAATTTATGTACATCTATACTATTTATATTACAAAATGCATAATGGAAGAACAAAAACATTTCATTATTTGTTTGATTTTTTAATATGAATGGAAACAAACGCATGTAGGTTTCTGCCGCTTGTCATATGCCCTACATAGCCTAGACTTCCATACAAGTCACCGAATAAACTTGTCTATCACTAATAAATAAAATACATGAATTAATTCATATTAACAGTATCATAATCTCAATAACCAACCTCTGCATACCAAAGTATTTAACTCCAGAGTATGCAAACAGCATCGCAACCTTTTTTCTTTTGATTCTTTCGAATGTTTCAGAGCACACACGTTTTTCTTCAGTTGTGGATTCATCTCTTTTTTCTTCCCATCTTCTTTTCTTGATTCGTCCATTATACCTCGTTTTACCTTTTGTTAAACTTTCATGCTTGATAGTTTCCATATCCAAATAATATATGCTGGAGAGAATACTATTCAGTTTCTGGTCATACCCTGTGAAATTTTGAAATAAAACCATATTTATAAGTTAAATAAAATGAACTTAAAGGCAATTAATGTATTTATTGGATGTTATGGTTTTAATATTACCCAATCTTTCTGAATAACTGCACGTTTTGAATCTGTTCGGTAAAAACTTGTTCAATACACGGCGAACGAAACTGGACATTGAATAATTAAGAAATGTATAATAAAATTACTATTATTTTGAGGTTATTCTAATAATCGTACAACCATGAGAAAGACGGGACCATTGACAATAAATTTACACAAATCACAAATGTCAAATTTCAAAATTGATGAGTAGTCTATGTATTTTGGCTGTTCAATTAAAAAATCGCTAGCCTTATCTTTTTCATAGTCTATGGTTCGTTGGTTACAAAAAATAACAATCGAATTGCTTTTGGTTTAGAAAACTTCTTTGATTGGTGGAAACATTTAGAAAGTTGTAAATATTTTCAAAGAGATGGCGAATTAATACTCGTTTCTTGTTTTGCCTCAGGCAGAATAATATGGAATTTATGCTAAATCTCAGAAACCCGTCAATTATTTTATTAAGATAACTTCGTTTCTTTAAGTGACATTTAAAAATATTGTGTGATAATTTGTTTTTGACGCTTGTCTCCGTGTAGATATTTTAACGTTTATTGTTAACTGGTAAACAAGTTGACGTGGTGAAGTTTTGACATATTAACATTCGTTTCAAAATCTCTCTTTTAAGTTTACAATGTCGCTGTTCTGTCGCGCTACTGATGTATCATCCAAAATAGTCCAGGTAGATCTGGATAAAGTAATTCAACAAAACATGCGAGAATTGAATTGAATGTCCACTAGCACAGTGAAGTCTTCAAGATGCACCCTCACAGGCGACGGAAAAAACGACCTAACTACGGAGTGAGAACCGTAGAAGTCAGTAGAGGTCACAATGGATTTGGATTTACTATATCTGGGCAACAACCTTGTATTTTGTCTTGTATTGTGGCAGATTCTCCAGCTGATGCTGCAGGATTGAGAGCTGGAAACTTCCTCATATCCGTCAATGGTTCTAACGTTTCCAAACTGCCACATGATGCCGTAGTTCAGTTGATAGGAAACTCGATCGGAGTGATAAAAATGGCTATAGCCGAAAATTACTTCTCGGACAGTTCTGACGAAGATATTCTGAATGGCCGCTCAGCGCACAATAACAGACAAAGGCCCAAGTATCCGCACGCTAACAAGTCCCGAATGCAGAGGGCTGGAAGAGCTTCAAACTTTAATTCGAATATTATAAAAACTGCCAATAATGTTGCCATAGATCTTGATAATACCAATAAGGATAGTAAACCTTCCACTAGTGTTATTAATTATAAAGAGACCATTCTTCTCTCTAAGCCGACATTACCAATATCTGGAACTGCACATTGTATAATTATTAATCCTAGCATAAACAATAAGAACGATATAAATAATGTAAGCGCAATGGTAAATCCCGGATTGGAGCAAGTTCGTGCCATCAAAGTAATTAGGGATCTTAGAACTGGAGCTATGTTTGAAGAAGTCACAGGAACGCATATAGAAATTGGTAAGTCTTATCAACAGTTTTATTTGTTTTTGCATCACAGCAGGCTTAGGGGTCCAATTGCTGTCATGAATTACAGCACAAAACACATTGGCTTGAGAAAAGTCACATTTAAGCTACGATCCCTCTTAAATAAATATAATTATGAGCATTGGCATATTAGTACATAGACACTCCCGATGGAGTAAAATATTATAATAGTACTAAAACGAGTACGTACTCATAGTTACTGGGGTTGTTTATTTAAACCGGGGCTGCATTCAACGAGTATGCATATACATACTACCCAAAACTGGACAATACCCATTTTTGATATATAAAAAAGTTTGTATTTTATTCTTAACAATCAAATCAGATTCTTTGCTTTAATTCCTTATAACTTCCACCCATTTATTTCTTTTCATTTGATTTTGGAGACTGCAAAATAGTATTAACTCATATATATCATATTTTTAAAACATATTCCTATTAGTGCATCTCCTGTAACTAAAAAAAACTTCGCAATTGCGCCGCTAGGCGTAGTTTGAAGTTTACAAAAAAGAATATTTATATTTTAATATTAATTGTTTTTAGCCTTGTTGATCACTCAAGAACAAATATTTACCAATGGAAAATTACACAGCAAAAAAACACGCTTTCATGACACAAGCAGACATTTTGGTTTTGATTCTAAACATCTCACCTTGCTGGCAGTTATGTTGAACATGACTGAGTGTTTGAGCACGAGTCAAGTGTCACAATTTTTGAGGGCTCAGGGCATGTCTATGTGTATTAATATGTCAATGATAATGAGTATAAATAATGTACAATTTTGATTTTTTAAACTGAATAAAATTAAAATCAATAAATACATTGTTGGCATCAACAATAATTTAAAACAAAACTGAATTAAATTATTATTAATCAAAAATATGAATTGGCTTAATGAATCTTTAAATGCATTTTTTGGTAAATGTGTCATTTGTAAATTATATTAAAACTGTATTCTTTTGTATAAATAAATCAAATAAAGTATCGGTATTAAAAATATTTGGAATATACCATTCTATCTGTGAGAGTCAAGTTGCATGCTAACGTAGAGTTTTGAATTTTGTATTCATTTTTCAACAAATCTTTATGACTTCTTTTAGCGCAAAAACAACACACCGTCATTGGTCAAAAATGAAAAATAAATTTAAAAATATAGAATCATGGACAAGTTAAATTTACAGAATTAAATTGGTCTATAATTCTGTGGCTTGGATCTATAGGGGCCAAAGTCATAAATCATAATATTACAGGAGAGTAATTATTTAGCCATTTTGTGGTGTTATAATAAACTGACATCTTTGATAACAAATATTAATCAAAAACATTACAAAAAATCTATGTGTTTATGAAGACATCGACCCGCTACAAATTATTGCTGTGAAATAATTCGTCATTTATTTACCTTCCTATGCCATAATTATTTTCCTTTGTCTTAAATGGAACTAGGTAAATGACGAAGATATAAAAAAATACAAGTAAATTTTAAAAATCTCTTCATTTTCCCCACCCATATTTATTCTAAATATTATTACTAAATATCACTTTGTTTGTACTTCTAAACCCTCTTCTGATGCAGTTTGCAATTACAATTTCATCTCAACTCTAGCAAATACTTTTTATATTTGATTTTGAAGTAGCGTACAACCTGTCCGCTACGCTGTTGGAGCTTTGACGTTACTCACCTTTTATTCAATCAATTTTTTTTAAAATTATTAAATGTACAGGGTACCGATCTGCCAGATTTATACTATGCGTTTTATGAATCTCTGTGATAAACCTCTTGTACTGCACACTTTGGTGGTATTGCAACACAATTCATGAGTTCAAAATGATGTCTCCATTTTATTGATTTATTTTGCCTAAAAAATACTTATGTTAAACCTTTTCTGTTTTATTTTCAGATTGCGGCACAATGGGTCAAGTAGTTTTTGTGGAAGATGTCAATCAGTCTGAAAGTATCATGAACAAACCATCGACCGCCGACGTTAGATTGGAACCCATAGTAAAGATTCTAGAAAAAGAATCTTCTATTGAGTGCAGAGCCATTGTAGGATACCTCGGAACGATTGAAATGCCCAAGCAAATTGCCACAAGTTCCAAATTACAAACTGTCAGAAGTTGTATAAGAAAGATGCGGCAAGAAAAACGGACTCCCTGTACGGTATTAATGACAATCTTACCATCTTGTATGACTCTGAGGAGTAGTTCCGGGGAACTTCTTGCAGAGTATCCTGCTAAAAGACTTAATTTCGTCAGCTGCAGCTCAGAAAACGATTATCGTTTTTTTGGATTAGTTACGAGTGCCAGCTATCCCATAGAAAATGATTTCGAAGGAATGGAGAAAAGGAGTACGGATCTCAGCAGTGATGATCCAAGAAAAGGTTACGACATAGCCATCTCTAATAGCTGTCATGTTTTTATGATTGATACGCAAATAGTGGAACATCAAAATCATATAAAGAAGGCTGATTGTTTCAAAATTAACTGTACCGTTGATCCAATAACAGGCGTTTGTTTGGAGTTCCCAAACAATTCGGAATACATTGTAAATATCATACGAATAATGTACTCTTTGAAGCCACCGAACGGTTTCTCCGCTAAAGGAAATCTCGAGAACATATCTCGGCTTTCTAATATGGATCGAAAGTCTCGCAGTCCAAGAGGCTCTAACTTTGTCAGGAAAGTTAACAGACCTAAATTTCACCACGATTCGAGATTGAAGGTTCGAGTAGAAAATTCTATTAATCCAAACGGACACGTGCCAGGAAACGAGGGCTACAGAAATGAAAGGGCCAATGAAAACGCTGCGAGAAATGCACACAGGCAAGACCCGGAAGTTGGACCAGTGAACGGCAACGACTTCATTGCGAACTCTCCTCAGCCTAGCAACCACAGCGAAATTACAACAACATCGAGCAATAGTGATTCTGGAATCGGTTTTCATAATGATTGCCAAAACATTTCTGACAGAATTCTAGTTGTTGATTTCCCTAATCCTGTTCATAACAATTTTAATGTAAATGTGCCTTATGTTAATCCAACATTCAACTCTAGGGAAAGCAAAGTTCTACCACTTAGAGAAAATAACAGACCTGTGGGATTGGATATTGATGTTGATAGACAGTTTCTCTCTAATATAACACCCGTTGTTGAAGGCTTTAGTGGTCAAGGAAGACCGCTCAACACAGGAGATCCTGTCCTGCTAGGGAATATTCAAAGCCAACCATCATTACAAAACATTTTTCTTTCTAAGAAGTCTGATGGAGAACCTGGTCACTCCAAAAGAAATGGTAATAATTTTTCTTGTGTAGAAGATATGAAAAACCCTTCCACATCTACTAGCGAATATGTTTATTCTTTTTCTGATGTTCCAAAGCATGCGATAAAAAATAAATTAGCCGTTAGAGCCATGCCGGACAAGCAAAGCGGAAGTGATAAATCTCGCAAAGGCGATTCACCTAAACATTCGAGCAAAATGAATGGCCACGATCACCCGCAACATTTGATTCCACGAGGACTTTTCAATCAAAGATCCGGTTTGAACCGAGATGAATCTCCTCACTACGATCCCGTCTACTCCGATAACTTGGCGTGCTATGAAGAACATCATTATGAAATTATTTACCCGGATGAAAATAACATGTGCAATGAAAATGTTGCTAACACAAAGAAATTTAACAAGACTAAATACCTTAATGATTATCAAAAAGGTTCGAATCTCGATGCATTTTTTATGGAGCAGTCTGTCGATATTCCTGACTGTGATCCAGATTATTTCATCGGTGAAGGAGACAACTTCAATAATAGTTCTATAGCAACATGCTCGTACGATGACATGAGTGTTACTTCTTCTAAGAGTCACGATTGTAGTGGCAAGAAAAGTAACTTTTCAGTAGATGATGTATCTCTCTACAGTTCTAAAAGTCACGATGAAGTCGCGGCTAATTCTACTAAAATCAAATGTAAACCCCACAAATTGCAAACATCCATGGACGATATTTTGATTTATGGGCAAAGAAATTTAAAAGCAAAAGAATATTCTAAATCTCCCCCTAAAAAATTAGATGATGACAGCCATGTGTTTTTACATCCGAGTAATGTTGTTAAATTGAAAGTAAAAAAATACAAAAAATCCGCTATGTTTTCTTCCAAAAGGAAAAACAACTCCTGCGCCAGTCACAATCAGTTCAGTGATGATATTAAGAAGAAGTGTGATAGTAAGGAATCTCTTTTGAAATACAAACTGAGTCCAAAGGTGTTTGGATTATCGAGACCAAGTGCGAGTGTTGAAGATATCTGTAAAACATCCACCAGAAGAGAAGTCAATTGGGGGCATCTGGAAGGAACTACCAGTGAACCAGATCTCCGAGATTGCAAGGCCAACTATTTTAAGGTAAGTTCTTTTTATCTATCTACATAAATTGGTTTAAAAGAATTGAATCACTCTTGAAATGGCTACCTTTAAACATTGACTGACTGCAGCTTAGTATTAAATTTTTCTTGAAATGGGAAAATATAAATACGTCACTCTTTCAGTAGTGTATGTGTGTAAAATAATTCAAAGTTAATATCAAGAGATGTTTAATTAAAATTATGTATGATAATGAAAAGAAAATCCAGGCCTAGTTGTCCATTCCATTTCCGTCAATCAGTTCAAACACCATTTGGATGTTTTTTTAATGGAAGAAAAACGCAGACCAAAATCAGTACATGAAGAGTGCACCAGCAAAGACTGTCTGCCTATAATAAATATTAATAACTAACATAATCATTTGTAGTGTCATTAAAATCACAAAAAACGAAGAGATTAACTGCTTGTTAGAATTATTATCACTCATATTTGCGAATATTTTTTTTTTATAGATTAATATATTTAAATCCTATATATTGAACATGTTGTTAAATATATCCTTGTTATATAATTCAGGTGCACATAATTTTATGATGCTTTTAAGTTGTCATAAAAGAAAAGGCGAGAACAATGTGTCATGTATCAACATGCTAATAATCCAACTAATTTGTGAATTAAATTAATCATAGGGGTTCATAATGGTGTGGGAACAAGACAATACCCGTATACATAACATTAAACACGGCAGCACTGTTTTGAATATGTAACTGAATATATTTAATGCTGGTATTTATATCCATTCATTTCATATGTTTTTATTTGTCTATTTTATTGGTATACAATGAACGTCTTACCTTCATGTAACAAAAATGATCAAGATACGCTGCGGTTGGCGTGTCAATACAGTGCCTTATACACTAATAAGTGCAGAAAGGTAATAATAATTTAAAAAAATATCTATACTAATATTATGAATGCGAAAGTGTGTTTGTCTGTTTTTTTGTGTTTCATTCGCGTCCCAACGGAGGGACTGATCGGTTTGATTTTTTGCACAGGGATAGCTGGAGAGCTTAGAAGTGAAATAGCTTACTTTTCATCTCGAAAAAAATATCACTCCCTCGGAAAAATTCTCAGTGGAAAAATGAGGTCTTGTTTCACTTCGCAACTGAGCAACCAATTGACAAAATGTTTGGCATAGGGATAGCCAAAGAGCTGACAAGTGTCACAAACTACTTTTCAACCCGAAAAAGTATCAATCCCTCAGGAAAATTCTTAATGGAAAAATGAATTAATATTCAAACAGAATAATTATGCTACGTCGCCATAGACTAACGGATTGTCATTTTTTTGCATAGCTATAGTTGGAGAACTGGAAAATTATCAGGGTTCTTTTTATCCCCAAAAAATATACAATTTTATTGGGAAAATTCTTACTGTTTATCAACAAAACTAATTAATTAGATAATTTCTCCCTAATACCAAGCAAGCGAAGCCGTGGGTAATAGCTAGTCATAAAATATATTTTTTACTTAGTCTTAAATTTCTTTATAACTTGCCTACCCTTTTTCCCCTTATTGAGACCTACCAAAATATGATAATATCAGCCCAAAATAAATTACATATATGTATTTACAAATTACAATAAGAAAAGAAACAACAAAACCAGAAAAGACAATGAATAACAATATGTCCGCAAACATAAAAAAAGGCAAATATACTTACAAATAAACTTCTATATTCCCTTCTCTACGAGGTTCTCGATGTCTTGAATTATTTGTCCATTTGAATTTTTCCTTCTATAAACATTTGAGAACTTGTCTCTAATTAAGACATCAAGGCTAATGAAAAGATGACTCTTCATACTCCTCATTTATCTTATTAAACGTTCCTAGTACTTATTGTTCTTTGTTACATTCATGTCTTATTTTTTGCTAATCGCTTTAAGTATTTACTTATTTTATATTAAACAGTGCGTTTACATTACTTCTGGTGAAGAGTTTTAGTTTAGTTTTAATAATATTTTAATAATGTTTTAATTTTTTTATTATAATATGGTGCTGCGTGTTATTCGGATAGTGATATATTTATATTATAGTTTTTATTTTTATATTTTTAAATAAAATGTAATGTGTTCTTCCACCTTCCACTATGTTGTTTCCCAACTCAACACAGGGCTTTTGGTTTTATGGAGTTTGGGATATGTTACTATTTTATTTTTAAAATATGTACCGTTGTAATTAATGCAACATTGAGTAGGCATTGCAAAAGCAAATAGGAAAATGTATAATCTTTTTATTGGTTTGTTTTTTTTAGATATATATTTCATAATGTTAAGCAAATACGAGTATGAGCAATTTCAAATTAAATATTCGTCTGTTTCCAAATGGATGAAAAATACAGTTGTGTGTGAAATAGAACCAGAATCCTGGACTAGTGTTTATGACTTGATGACTACTCTCAGGTAAAAATTCTGCAAAATCAAATCAAGTGGAGAAAAGTCCACTTCATAGTGTAGTGGTTGCCATATTTACCTACCATTCTTGAAGTCCTGTTTTCGATTCCTACGATGGTCGATAGTTAACATAAAATATTTATTTCACTGTCCCTGGACTGTCACCTGAAGCGGCAAAATGATCGGCTAACCTTTTTGTAACAGATAATCGAGATACGCTGCATTTACTTCATATATATATATATCCACAGTGCCCTATGTACCATCATGTGCGGATAGGGGTTTCATGATGGTGATTTATATTGAATACTGCATCATTAACGCAAGTATTCTCAACTTAAATGTAAAACTAAAGATAGTTTAGTAAGTTTGTATTTATTTATATTTTTTTTATTTATTTATACTTTTACAATTTTGTATTTTTTTTTATACGCAATAATGTTCCCTCACTAGTGTCAACATAATAATGTGTCCCGTGCCAATAGAAACATTTTACAAGAAACACATCTTAAATTAGTTATTTAACATAGTCAACATAATAAGAAAATAAAAACGTAATTAATCTAATTATCCTAATTATCACGGTAAACATAATAAGCAAAATAAACTAAAATAATCATAAAAAACAAAATAAATTCATATTCATATTCACATAATTTCATATTCAGGAAACAATTTTTTATCTATTTGACTAGATCCACTCATCGATCGATGCGCAACTCACCTCCTATGAGAAAAAAAATAGTTTAACTATTTTTAGATCATTTCCCGTATTCAGATCCAGGGGTAAAACTCAAGATGAGGAATGTACATTCTACTTTCCTCACTTTGAGTTTTGTCTGGCAATACGGCATAAGCATTCTTCACTGTCGATTGTACTAGATTTTAGTAAAATTTTCCTGTACATAAAAACACTTGTATTTTGCCAGATATTTCAACAGAAAAGAAAAGATTTTTTGATAAGGGAATATGGATGTCTAGACATTTACAGGGTTTTTTTCGTGTCATTGGCTGGTTTACTTTACAAACTGAAACGTTCACCATTCTGCCTATATTAAGATACCCGGTTTTCTTAAATTCTTCCATCTGTTAATTTTTAAGAAGTTCTAAAACCTTTACTAATGCCCATGAGAGTGTACTGTGAATTATTTCAGCTACCTACTAGGAAATCTCCTTAAAATACTATAAGTACATTTTTAAAGATAAATTACGTTTTTTTTTTTTTTATCAGATGTTTGTTTATGTCTTATATAAATGATCATTGATATAATAAAAGTTCTCTTTGAGTATTTTTCACATTCAACACTATCATACGAGTATTATGATTAATGTTATCAGTTTATGCGGATTTTGATAAACATTTCAATTGTATAATATAATTCTTCAGTTCACTCCAACATTCAGAGAAAAGTGCACTCAGTTTATGCACATAAATTATCTTGTTTACAATTTGTGGTATTTTATAGTTATCAAATATTATACAAAATAAATCGCGTGAAGTGTTCAAACATTGTGTTTTAAAAAAATCCAATAACTTTTTACTAAATTGTATTATGTCAGATTTGAGACTATTTAATTTAAATAATTTAGCTTAAATTAAAGCATTTGTTTTGAAAACTTAAGATAAAAATATATTTTATTAATTTATACTAATAAAATTACATAAGTATACTAGTAAACAAAAAAATAAAAATTTAAAGAAATGGGTAAATATGATTTTTAGGCTAAATTTATCAATTCACCATATAATTAAAGTTTCTAATGTTTATTTTTTTTATGTGATTTTTTTTTTGAATTTTTATAATATAATAACTATCATTTTGATTTATTCCAACGCTAATTTTGAATTATTTCGTAGAACAACACATGCGATTTTCTTCAGGTTCAGATGAGAGCAGCTAAAAATTATTTTAGACGTTTTTTGTCATAACTCTATAAGTACAAAAATATATGTGAGTACTAGCGGACCCGACAGACGTTGTCCTGCCCGAACGTTGGCAAAATACTTTTCATTGATAAGTGGGTACCTAGATATTTGTTTGTGATGAAATTCCAAAACTAAAAATTGACAATATTAAATAAATATTGAATTTAAGTAGGTACTTGTTTACGGTTGAATTCCAAAGCATAAAAAAAATATTTTTTCAAATATGGCATTCTTTTTACAAACGTCAAACTCCGGTCGTCTCATCAACAAAGGGGTGTACTTATACAGGAATACGATTTTTTTTTAATGTATTGAATTTAATATTATTTTAGTGTCACCAAAAACCCAATAAAAATACATAAATGGGTAGAAATTATAAGGAATTTAAGGAATGAATCTGACAGATCCACAAAAAACAAATGCTGTTTGTAAACATTCAAAAACGAACTTTTTTTATACACAAAAAAACAATATCTTTTTTTTTTTTTTGCAAATGCATTCTCCTCGAATGCAACCCTGGTAGATCGATGAATAAAACATTTATGCTCTTAACTTCTTTTTTACATTTTCGATTGAAGATTTTAATATCTACGAACACGCACAGCGCAAAGATCTATATTTTTCTGAAAACCGCACGTAAATCGGTTAAGCCGTTTAGGAGTACGGTGACATCACACGTACAGAGGAATTTTAAATATAAAGAATATCCTTTTATACTTGGAATAGTTATATTTATATTTATTTTTTCGAACCTGGAATATAAAGCCTTTATTTTATTAATTTGAAATGTCTTACAGGGCTTTTTCATTGTAAAAAATATAAATGGTAGGTTTCAACCTCAAAGTTATAATCATTGTAAAATAAATAAACACAAAAATACAAATGGAAATAAAATTGAATAAATAAAAGCAAAAAAACAATAATAGGGCTCTAACACAAATGGCTAAATGACCCAATAAACTATTCTAACAAGAATAAAAGTCTTTCTTTAAATTTTGATATTGAACAACAAAAAATATCAATCGAACTAAATGAATTGCCATGTTTGTTTATATAGGCTCTGAAGAGGCAAGTAAATATAATAATTATTAGTACTAGATTTGTTAACATAAAAAAGAGCTGCCTGTGCTTGTCGCGTATGATTTATAAAACCCTTTCAAGATCAGAAATAAACGAAAGTCAATGTCGTATTATTCGCACATCTGTCGTTGTTCTACGATCACGACGGTTTTATTAGTAAATTTATTCGATTATTTTATTTATTTTTTATATAAATATACAGTTAACAGTTATTAAATGATGTTATAAAGATAAGGTTGAAAGACTGACCAGTGAAGTTTCTAAATAATAATCATACGTACTAAATTATGGTACGTTCTTAAATGTGTACATGCGTGCATAAATATATATGTAAGAAGGTAAAAAAATATGTGTATTTGTATGAAAGTAAGTGTTCGGGTGTGTGTAAGCGTGTGCATAATTAAAAAGCAAGTGGGAGTGTATTGCAGCCAGATATAATTTTATTTTGATCTGAGAAAAAATAATAGGGTCCATGCAAGAACGTATAATTAAATAGACACGTTACTAGCGCGTAGAAAATTGTATTTCAATCCGTGGGTAATTACCTTTCGTGCCTTCATTCCCCAACACACTTTCATCATAATCCGACGTAATGCCACGCAGAAATAATCCGTTGTGTGTGACGAAAGAAATGTTTAATTGCAACTATCAAATCAAAGCAGACATATAATTCAATTCGTAAATACAATCCAATTTATAGAATAAGTAGATAATGAGGAAGTTCAGTGTCTTTTTTCAATTTATTTATTTGTTAATAGACTATTAAACTAATCCAAAAAAAATTTTTTTTTTCCATATATCGTATTATCAGCGCTATGATTTTTCAAGTTTTGTATTTCTAAAATAACTCCACGTGTGACGTCAGAGGTTGTTCTCTGTTAGTTCTTCCGATTAGTTCGTTTACGGTAAGCCAACTGGATATCCTTTACAGCTCTCATATCATTGGTTGGTTCATATGAACCAGTGACGTCGATCAAAATAGTGCGTTTTTATTAAATGTTATTAATTATATAATTTTTTTTCGTACATTCGTAAGAAATTTTGCAGTACCATTTAATGCTCTAATTTTTACCGCGCGCAAGAAAACATTTTTTGTATCCAATTTCCCATAGGGCTGAAATTCCTCATTGGAACCAGAAACACAAGAGACTTTAATAGGGTCTTTTCACTTTTTTTAAAAAACTATTTTCTTTTATTCAATAAGCCAAAAATTACGATGTTAACGGAACCAATATTTTTTCATGTTCCTCATTAAGTACATAAAAAAAATACAGCTGCCAGCTAGCGATTTACACAAATAAATATGAACTGAATAAATGTATATGAACATATCTTTCTTACAAGAATGATCGCATGTACTCGTATATCGTAATTTGCTATCTTAGATGTAGCTAGTGTAGGAATAATGTGTCTAATATACGTCATTGATTTCGATGCTCATTTTGAATCGTTCGATTAGAAAATTCGTTGTATTATTTTATTTTGAGCTGAGAAAAAAATAACAGAATCCATGTGTTTTCTCTTACATTTCAGTTTATTTTTCATAATTCACACACAGACGACTAAACAATAATATTTAGCTTAATAATTTATATGGCGCCATTTTTGTTATCAAATCAGATGATTCACTTTTGAAACAAATAAAAATATGTACATTTTCAGAATTACCCCAATACCCAATAAAAACTTCTTTGTGCATGGTAATATTATTTTATCAATATTTTTTTTTTGAGTTTTTAAATAATGTTTTATATTTTATACCACCATTCTCAAAATTTCCATTTATTAAACCGACTCCTAATAACTTAACAAGTTTTTCGATCTTTGTCTGTAGCTCAATCACAAATAACTATCGACGTGATAACAATTTCCCACCATGGTTGTTTATCGTATTCGCGATCACAATGGAACATCCGTGAACACCTAATATTAAATGTCAAAATATTTACGTTTCGCGACGTGTAATCCTGCTGCGCAATCATATACTTGAACTTCACCGGTGTAAAAATGGAAAATGTTCCAAAACTGCTGTTTTTATTTATTATTTATCATGCTCTTCATTGCTATTATTTAGCCGGCGGTTGGCAAGCCAAATGTCAAGAAAAGCAGTCGCCATAGTAATTGTAATTTAATTTTCACTTTTTTGTATTAGATACTCCTTACTATTTTGCAAATGCAAAATATTGTATTATTTTTTATAGTACTCGCTAATTTTTTGCCAATGAACTGTATTTATTTACGAGGAAAATAAAAAACAAACCGACACGAGCGTTGACTTAGAGATTACACACGCGTTGACTTATGACTGCGATAACTTAAGCATGTTCATTATTTTTATGATATTGTGATCGTTCAAATGCTTAGCTTTTTAAGCACGTCGATAGTTATTTGTGATTAAGCTACTGGTTTAATCTAATAAAAAATCACAACTGAATTTAATATTGTATGCACTTTTTGTATAATATTGTTTTTCGGTTTTTCTGTTTGATTGGTATATCGTTTTTTAATCGTTTCAACTGTTAAGATAATATCGTATTAATTTTAATAAAAGTGTGTGTTTATTGTTAATAATTTATTAAACACATGTTCATACTATGTGCAATAATTTATCGCAGTGAATAAATTAAAAGTGTATCGTCCTTGAAATTCTATTGGCAGGTAATTTGATTAAAACGCAATCAGTCGTTTGTGAACTTTTTAAACGTATTTAAGAGGATAAGCGGTGTCTGGTAATTTTGATAAATAGGTATGTGAACATTGTTTTTCTGTCGCTCTCTCTCTCTCTCTCTCTCAAATGTCTCCCCGATGCGAAAAAGACAACTGCAGGTCAAAGGACTAATTTTGCCTGACTCAAATCGATGTTTCCCTGACCCGTTTTACGCATCCCAAAACTGAACCGCTTTGGTTGTTTTTTTTAAAGGACGAGTTTCAGAATGAAATTTTCAGTGTCGGTACCTTTTTTGATGTTCAAAATTATTTATCAAATTTGTACATCGTAATTATTTGTCTCGGGTTCGAATCCCGACATGGTTGACATGAAATATTTATTTTAAAGGTTGTTTTTACACTAGAATATTTCATAGTCCCTGGACTGGTACCTGAAGCGTATGACTGATCATCTTACCTTCATGTAGCAAAAATGATGAAGATACACTGCAATTGGTGTACCAATACAGTGCCCTATGCACCATTAGGTGCGGAAAGGGAATGTTGTACATCGTATTCCCCGAGACGCCAGATACAACCGGGCGAGTTTT
Source organism: Micrasema longulum (assembly GCF_059751315.1). NCBI lineage: Eukaryota > Metazoa > Arthropoda > Insecta > Trichoptera > Brachycentridae > Micrasema > Micrasema longulum. Next base: position 25,648 of record NW_028278695.1, on the reverse strand, counting down.
TGGGTTTTTAGATGTTTGATTTTTTCCCATTTGAAATAATTTACAAAAAAAACAAAACAATAGATATGGTAAATATCTTTAGTGAGCAAAAAATCACTGCTGCAGTGCCATAATCCAAGGAGGAAATACCGGAATACTTTTGTTTGAAGAAAAGTCAGACCGCCTTTCCTCTTAACCCGCCCAGCCCGTTTATATTTTTTTCAGTGACTACCTCTCACGTTCGCCTTTTTTAATTTCTCCTAGGTTTTTAAAAATTGTATTTAAAATAACGTCAGGTGCAAATCTGTAGTATTGTAAAAAAATATATATTAGCGGCCTTAGGTAGAGAAACGACGTCACGAGTTGTCGTCGGGGAGTTGAGCTGATATTTAAAAAGGGGTACGTATGAAAACACGTTAAACATGGCTTCCCGGAAAGCGGAAATCATTCACAACACATAATTGATTTGCTATTCTAAACTGCTATTGACCAGAACCTATCACGTTTTAAAGTAGTTCGTTTTCATAAAAACTTTTTTTTTTGTGCATTTTCGAGAAACTTCGCCGTACATTTAAATGCTTTAATTATTACCACATATTCAATTTATGAAAGCACTGAACTTCCTCATTCACAGAAATATGTTACCACATAAATGTTGTAGATTATAGGAATTATTATATTAAAAAAACATTATTATAATTAGAGAATTTCTGTCGCATAGAAAAATAATCCAATATGATGAAAGAAAATGTAATAACTTTTACTCACTTTTTTTTTGAAAATTTAAAATATGTCTGAACACGAACACTGAAACAAAAATATGTATTTTTTTCTTTAGAATACTATTGTAAGTAGCTTTTTATTCTGATAAACTGCTATACCTACCGGGAGACTCATACATAAGTTTTAATAATATAAAATATAAAAATAATAATATCAGTTTATAGATTGCGTAATTGTAAAGCACATTTCAATATTAAATTAAATTAAATACTTGGTTTATTCTTGGAACAATTAAAAAGCAATAATAGTTGACTGCCTAATTTTTACTGTTTTAAATAAATTATATAAACTGATAGCATCTAGCGACCAATTAATGTATTTCATTAGTTGTGATTAAATTATTTTTAAAATCCCAACGATTACAACTAATCAATCGAATTTGATAAATATTTAAATTATAAATAGTTATTCGATCATCATAACCGATTACTTACACCACCGATATTTTTTATGTCTTTTATCATCCAGTGCCTCTCAATCTTTTTACTTTTTACAATAGCTACGTTTATTTTCAATGGCTCCGTTTTATTTGTTCACGGCTATTATGTTGTGAATGTCCATTTTATTTATAATTCCGATGCATCCCACGCTGTGGTAGTCAGGAGTCGAATGTCAGCGTCTGCTTCGCAGTTGCGTTCAATTAACTCCAATAAAGCAATAATCCAACCCCGCGGTTACCGCCTCTCATATAATCATCAAACGGCAGACATCTTGTCTCTCTCGTGTCAAACTGTGCCTGAAGAATATACGGGTTAAAGTCGAAAAAAATGTAAATTACTACAATAATATTGGTACAATTTGTATGGGTTGTTAATAGTACTTTTGCTGACGTTTCGGACAATAATGTAGCGTCCATCGAGAATTGTCTTCTCTCCTTATGTCGTAAATAATCAGAATACACTAAAATATCTGTGTATCAAAGCTATACTAGCATTTTTAAATTCAGGTGAAAAGACGAAGAAGAAAATATATGTGGGTTTAATCTACACAAAATATTATGGGCCGACGATTTAATTTGCAGACGTTCTCTTTCTTTTAGATTTAATGATAATTTCTACAATAAAACAAAAACGTTAGGCATTCTAATTTTTTATCAAGTTTAATACCAACATCTGTAAAAAATGAAAAAAACATTTTTGCAATATTTGGATGATTTTTTAACTTACAATTAATACCTACACCTATGTTACCTATGTTAATTACGTATGCATATTTTTTATTTAAATCGATGTTAAAATTTAAAAAAATAATTTTCACTGTTTTTCTTAGTCAAGTATGCAAATATGATTAAGATTGTCTATTTTTTCAATCCTAAATTACTATCGACAGTCGTTTGCGGCTCAAGTTATTTTACTATAGCGTGTTATAAACTCATAATAGCCTTATTGGCTTTTTTTATTTTGATTTTATTTATTTATTTGACACTTTATATACATATACAATATATATACATAAAAAAGCGGGCGTATTGCCTTAAGGCAATTTCTTCCTACCTACCCAAACCGTTCAGTTTGAGAAAATTATAAATACATGGACATATTGAATCTTACAATTTTATACAAAAATTAAAAGCAAAGATTAACAAAAAATATATAAATAAAAAAAATTAACACAATACTATGAAGAGAGGAGAGGGGATTTAAATATTTAGATAGTGATATTTCAATATTGTCTTAAATGTAAATGAAGAAGGGGTCTCTAACATTATAACCGAGTCTAAGCTTATAACCGAGTTACACAGTTTAAACCCGCGCTGTGCCAGCGGGTACCCTGCAAGACATCGGACCCTCCCTCATTAGTGAGTAGATTATTCCACAGTCGAGCGGCTACTACTGTAAAAGAGGAGGCAAGAAAATTAGAGCAATGACAGGGTATTAAAAGGGTTTTCTCGTTACTAGAACGAAGAGATAGTCCGTGTTGTGAAAGAGGTTGGATGAGATCTCTCAGATAAACAGGCGAAGTGGGATTATTTAAAATATTGTGAAGAAGTGATAGAATGTGAATGTTTCTTCTATGCCTGATACTGAGCCAGTGTAGTTGCGTGGATACTTGTAAACAAAAAAGTCCACTTGCAGTTGCTAAAATAAATAAAAGAACGATCTTGAATTTTAGCGAGTTGCGAGAAAATATATTTATTTAAAACTGACATTAAATCGTGAAATGAGGTCCCCTAAACTTAAGGGGCTATATGGCTGTTATACCTCACCAAATTAACCTCTGTTTATGTCGAATTTATTTAGTAAAAATATAAACTAAATTTATTTCGATCATTCTTTTCCTGGACCATTTATTTCGTTTACTCAATTTTTCCATGACACTTGTAATAGGTCAATTCTTAGGAGGACGCAATAGTGAGTACACAACAAATAATGTTTTATTGGAAGCAAACTTCATTACTATTTACTTTACTTCCCGCTATGTACAATTACTACTTTTTTGTTCGAAAAGAACAAGAATTTACTCGTACATTTGCTAAATAACGTATTGAATCAGCCTATATGTCGAAATATACACCTGTGATAATATTGACAAATTTTAATAGTCCAAGTGTTTTTTTTTATTCGCGAAATAATTACTATGATTAACAAGTTAGTAGTGAACCATAACTGTCAGAAGTGAGTTGGATTATGGCTAAAGTGAAGTTTGTTAATATTGGTGGAGGAAAAAAATTGCTACAAGATGTCGAATATGTTGGGATACGTAATGTGTGGATTTCATTCAATGGACAACCTACTAGTAAGTAATTTTATCATTTTAAAATTAAATATCTCTTTATACTTAATGCATGTTTACTAAAAAAAAAAGTTTTCTACGGAAATATAATACCCACATATACTAATCCGGCGAAAGTAAAAAACTTACATTTTTGAAGTAATGGGTTTGTATTAAATTAGTTGAGCCCTTAAAAGTACATAAGTGACACATAATTTAATAATAAATAACCTGTCTCAAGTAAGTGCCTAGTAAATTCGACAAAAGTGCAGAAAGCAACTCGAAATAAAAATCCCTTCCTTTCTACGAAAGAGCAAATTTACCACTTGTTTCCATGAAAATCGTTTTCTATGATAATTCGGAAAAAGCACAAAGTGCAATTTTTTTATATTTTTATAGAGTCTTTATTCAATAAAATATACATATTATTACAATATTAATACATTATAAAGAAAACAAAGTATTAAGATATATTTTGTCCCGATAAACTATTCAATAATAGTTTGTCATCGGGTGCTCAGACATTAGTTTTAATTAATAATCAAATAAGAAGAGTACAGACAAAATACTGTATACGTATAAAATAATAAACATAAAAATAGTTTAAAGATATTTTATAAAGTTAGAATAAAAATTAAACGTCTTTTTGTGGGTAAATCTCACGAAATAACAAAATGCCACCAAATGTTATTAAAAAACGTCATTAAACAATATTGTTTTTTTAAATTTATTTATTGCCTACTTAAATCTTGTTATTTTTTCCGTGTTCAATATTAGTCGGCAGCTGCGGGGTACTGGCTATGCGTGATGACATAAAAATGAAACAACAATAAGTATGTAGTTTTTAATATTCCAATTATTAATCACTTCCATGAATTATTTTCCTACGGTACAAGTTTGTACCAAGCAATGACACCAAGTCATGCCAGACGGGGGAAATTCACTATACGAGGAATGGAAAATAACGTAAGAACTGGTGTTCCAAGTAACTGATCAATTATTTTAAATACTTTCGTTTTAAAATCTGAAGTAGTAATTGAATATAAATTAAAGGTAACTCCGGTCACGGTCTCCGACAACACGGTTTCGCTCATTCACGATTAAAATTTTGCGAAAACGCTCCTACAACACGGCTTCTCAAAACGCGGTTGTATAATGTATGTACAAATGTACACATTATATTAGTTAGAACTTAGAACACATGTTGGTAATATGAGCATTCAGGACGCTCAAGATTTATTGATGGAAGGATGAAATTGGCGCAGCGAATTTCCTGGAAATTGCTTCAGATGTTCAAATCGATGTCGAGGAAAGGAGAGAGTGATGAAGATTGTAAAATAAAATAATTGATATAAAATAAATTATAAGACGGCAATAAGCATAACACAAATGTAGATTTGTTTTCGTTGGCTAATTTAACAATTCTGTAACTCAATCACAAATAACTATCGACGTGATAACAATTTCTCACCATGGTTGTTTATCGTATTCGCGATCACAATGGGACATCCGTGAACACCTAATATTAAATGTCAAAATATTTACGTTTCGCGACGTATAATCCTGGCAATCACATATTTCAATTTCACCGGTGAAAATATGGAAAATATTCCAAAACTGCTAATTTTATTTATTTATTTATTATTTATCATGCTATTCATTGCATTTAGCCAGCAGTTAGTTGTTAGGCCAAATGTCAAGAAAAGCAGTCGCCATAGTAATTGTAATGTAATTTTCTGTTTTTTGTTAACTATTTTGCAAATGCAATAGGTATATTGTATTATTTTATAGTAAACGCCGATTCAGCAATCGAATTTCCCTATTAATGGGTGAATTCTGACTTGCATTTGTACGGCTTCTGGGCCTCGATTATGATGGGAAGATAAAATATATCTTCAAGTTTATCTACAAAGTAAAATCAAGTTTTCTGTATGAAAAATAGAACATGTTTACAATTTTTTTTCTAAACATCTTCAATTACCGGTTACCAACGAAGATACTTTGAATTTTCATACAAATATACACACTTTCGTATATAAATATCGATATTAGTTTATACCGTCTCAGTATATACCGATGAAGATAGCCGTTCATAATCGCGGCCCTGGGTGTGTAAAACAGTGCATGAGATCTCCCTCTAGTATAATTATTGGGAACATACAAAAATAGTTAAACATTCCATTTTCACATCATGTGTAAAAAAAATATTGATTTTAAATATTTTGAAGCTTTATGTTTCTTTCGTTTCCTCTAGTAACATCTACAATAGTTTTAATACTTTATTTTTCTTTTTATTGGTACTATTGTTTATCTGATTTCATAATATTATGTACGATTACGTGGCATGACTTGTCAAATTTATTTGTATATATTTAACCTTTTATTATTTGTATGGATTGAAATTCATTCAAACTTTGTTGTATCCTTAATAGAATACGAGGTGCCAGACAATTTTGATAAATAGGTATTTGAACATTGTTTTTCTGTTTATCTCTCGCAAATGCCTCCCCGATACCGTGCGAAAAAGACATCAGCACTTAAGACTCAATATACTTAACTAAAATCGTCGTTTCGTCGTCCAATTTTCCGCACCTCAACACTAGATTTGGTTATTTTTTTTAGAAAGAGTATCAAGATTTAATTTTCTGTGTCGGTACGTTTTCCTTTTTTTCAAAATTATTTATCATATTTGCAAACCGTACGTCCGAAGACGGCAGATAAAACTCGGCGCTTTCATGGGTTTTTTTATGGTCCTGGCTCCCATAAGAAACAATTTATAAAAACAAAAAAGGGACGCCAATGGTAAATATATATAGCGTGTAAAAAAAAATACTGCTCTAGAATCCAGGGAGAAAAGACGGGGATACGTTTACGAGTATATGATACATATTCAGTAAAACGACATAGCTTATTTGAACCAAGTCGTTCTTAGGATTTCGTGATTCAATCAATACCCGTACTTCTGGCGCCAGACAACTTTCCCGCTGATAAAATATAACATACATATTACACGATAAAATCATTTCCTTGAAGTGGCCTGGCCTTATCTGTTTACCGAGGATTGGTATGCCATCATAATAATCATTGTTATTCATAATCATACAATATTCGTATTTTCACTCAAACCCACTCCAAAAATAGTCTGAAATTGTATGCCCAAATTCAAAAATGCCTAAGTCCTATTTTATCGGTTTTGAGTTGGAACACTGCCGTGTAGATAATTTTGTGAACTATACATTTACCTAATTAATATTTCAATAAAGAATACCCATATCGAATTTTGTATTTTAAAAATAATTTTAAAAATATTATTTCAATTTTTAAAAATCCCCAAGTCCTAAAAACCTCTTAGTCCAACAGTTTTTTTCCTGAGAAAAAATCCCTTGGTCCTTTTAATACTTTTAAAAATTACCTATGTCCTGACCTTACTTAGGCTTAAGTCCACTTTTTTTACAAGCAATAATTTTGTAACTTAACATGTAACAATTTTGTATTTTTTTATCTTAAAATATAGAAGAAGAAAAACTTTACAATACGTATTTTCAATTTACCGAAATTCTGTCATTCAACATTTCAGGAACAAAATAAACACTTAAACTTGAAATATCTCCGAACTACAAAAATAGACTTAGTCATTTTTTAAAATTGGGCATCCAATTGCAAGTCATTGTCATGGCTATTTTTTTTTCGCATTATTTTAAATTTATTGTGTAAATGGATGCGCTAATATTATACAATTGGAACCAGAAACACAAGAGACTTGAATAGGGTCTTTTAACGTTTTTTTGCTATTTTCTATTTTTAAATAAGCCAAAAATTACGATGGTAACGGTATTAATATTTTTTTCGTGAACGTCGGATAAATTGTCTACAATGATTTAAAATATGCATATTTTGAACTACCCGAAATCGCGATGTTATGCGTCCTGTAGGACAAACGCCACGTATGACGTTTTGACGCCAACTTTAAACGCGATGCTTATTAGAAGCCCAGTCGGCGGTCTTAACGCGTGACGTTAAAATGACGTAATGCCAACTGAGAGCCGTTTTGTATGAGCTCATTTTTAAACCAGAAAATTATAAACGAAAACTCGTTTTGAATACATTGATAGTTATATCATTAGAATCGTGAAAATCCGCTATAAATATGTATTTTATTTTTTTATGTTATTTCCGACTTGCGAAAATACCCTATTAGAATTAATCCCTTAGTAAATTTGAGGCTATTTAATTTGGAAATTGACCAAATACTAGATACAATTATATGTAACTTAAGTTGGTATTGCATGCGCTTATCCATATGAATATTCGTATAATGTATGTTTGTTAGAGATGGTGTGATATAAATAACAAGGCATTTAACCTCGAAACTAATAATGTCAATTCAGAACAACCCTGAGTGTTCAAACTAACTAATGTGCAACAGTTAGCTATACTCGTGCATATTGTCGGTGTAACAATAGATCAGCATAATAGGATATTTATTTATTCCTTAACGGTTCAAAGAACCTTTTACAAAAAATGTTTAATAATACAAAAATAATCACAGCAGCAAACAAATAACAAAGTAACTCATTACATAAAATATTTTATCTTAAAGTATAATTAAAAGTAATCAAACGAAAGTAAAATATAAAATAACAGTAATGATGAGAAAATCTTGTCTACCAAAATATAAATGTTGCTATGTAAAGTTGAGAATTATATCATTTTTTTAAAAAATAAAGGTGTTTATAATTATAGTATTAATTATGTCAAAAAAAAGCATTTTTTTTAATTAAAAATATAAAAAATGTATTCAAAAATCTTACTTTAAAAAAAATTTCAATTGCAGAATTTTAACTAATAATGTCAAATATTTGCTCTAACTGATTACCATACCTATGTATTCTAGGTAAAGGTGAGTGCATTTCGAAGTTAGTGTGATATAGAACAGCGTTTCCCAACCGCCGGTCCGCAGATCGGTACCGGTCCGTTTAGATTTTCTGCCGGTCCACAGAAATACTTGTCCCCCATTTTAAGACTAAATAAAGCGTTAGTTTTTCATTTCTTTACCTGTTATAATATATTAAAAAGTAATAAACAAAATACTACGTAAATAAAAGTTTTATACCCGCGTTACCGGTCCGCAATTTTTTCCTATTTTTGCCGGTCCGCAGGCTTAAAAAGGTTTGGAAACGCTGATATAGTATACTCTAAGGGCCTTACTTATAAACCTAGTATAAAGTTACGCCTAGGCATAGTGGTAAAATAAGGATGAAAATACCATCCTTATTCTACCACTATAATAAGGATTGTATTCCCATCCGTATTCTACCACTATAATAAGGATTATATTCCTATCTGTATTCTACCACTATACCACTACAATAAGGATTATATTCCCATCCGTATTCTACCACTAAACCACTATAATAAGGATTATATTCCCATCCGTATTCTACCACTATACCACTGTAAAATACGAATAAAAATACCATCCGAAAAGCGAAAACGCTTTTGTTTTAGTGGGAATTCGCGGATCGTTGCTGTACCTCCAGATCCAAAGGTGAAATGCCCATTAGAACCTGGAGTGCATCCGTTGTGCATGTCCTAGAGCCAGGAGAGGTTGCCTTCGCTTACAATAATTCGCCTAAAATATTGCAACTCACATCGGTGTGTTCAACAGCCAGCTGCATAGCATACGATGCCTAAGAAAATGGATTTATAATAGAATGAAATACGGCAGTGTAAAACCACTTTTAAAACCAATATTTTACCTCCACCCTACAAGAAATCGAACGGACCTTGAGAATAACTGTCAATTCGCCTACCACCACACAACGAGACGGACTTATCTCTACTCGATTTCCCTTTTCAAGATTTTTACCTAAGAGTAGCCATCGAGTCGAAAACACTCGTCCAAGTCCTATTTTACGCACATAACTTTATTCTTAATCCGTCTGGACACAACAAAATGTATTGTATGCATTTATTTTATTACCTTGTTTTACTGTTGTTATTGACAGTACACTTCCGCTCATTTGACCTGCGAATGTTTAAACACCTTCATACCGTTGAAAATGTAGTCCAATTTTATTGATTACTATAAAAATGAAAATCAAAACACCTTTCTAGTTCTGACCATCTCCTATTCCGATTTCCAGTGAGTTGAGTTGTTTTCAGTCGATTGCAGTTGCACCGTGCACATAACTGCATATTTAAATCGCAGTTTACTACGTAAAACTGCGTTATTACGTTACTTAATACTCGATGCGTAATTTCGTAATCATATTCACAGAAGAAACCGCGTTTTGATTACAATGCGATGCGAGTGGAAAAAAATTCAATATAGCATATTGAAAATGTTTTCATACGGTGGTTTCACTCAATAGTTATTGTTTAGAAATATGCTTTGGTGAAATATAAAAAAATAGTATATCACGAAATTAAATCTTTGGTATTGTGGTACTGTGTAATCGATGGTTCGATAAAATTTGTTAAACCAAACGTTTCTATAGTATTTTTTATGTTAAGTGGGGTTTAAGAGTTCATCTTCTTTCATGTATTATTTGGGTACAAGAGGAGCAAGATGGGTTTATATGTCAGTACGACGTCGTGTCAGGGTAAGTTTTTTTTCAACCCAATGAGGAAGTTCAGACTATCAAACTAAGCCAGGATTTTTAAAAAATAATTGTGTATCGTATTATCAGCTCTGTGATTTTATAAAGTTTTGTAATTTTTAAATTACTGGGCGTGTGACGTCACAAGTTATTTTCGGTGAGTTCTGCTGATTGTTGAATTGGGTTTCCTTAAACCGGAAATTAATTTTCACTTTCAATGGTTGATTTGAAAGAACTAGTGACGTCGTTCAAAGTAGTTAATTTTTATTATTTTTTCATACATTTTCAAGAAACTTCGCGGTACAATTTAATGCTCCAATTTTTACCGCACGTAAGAAATATTTTTTTGTATACAATTTCCTAAAGCGCTGAACTTCCTCATTACATCGCATAAGAATTTTAATTTGAAAATTGTCACTATATCAATCTGGGTTCTATAAATTATTACTTTAGGTATCTCTTCTCTAAATCTTTTCAGCACTCGCTCTGATTCTTAGAAAAAAAATACTTTTTTTCTTCTAAGTGCATATGTATACAGTGTGTGCATTCGGTTTTTTTATTTGTTTTTAAATACTTCTTTCATAGAAAACATTAACATTTTTTTTTCATTTGAGAATTTTTGATACTTTTAATATTAAAATGTATCTATGTCGTTATAAGACATTAACCTTTTCCTCACTAAGCATCCAAAAACTACACATGATCCGAACGGGGGGACCAAACGACCCCTGCGCCTACTTGTATATGATATCAGGAGAATAAAACGTTGGAAGTGTTTATGACCGTGCAATTTTATTTATTTTATTATTTTTATTTTTTTATGTATTAAGGAAAAACAACAGTTGTTATATAAGAAAACAAAATATAAAAAATAGTGTATACATCCAGTTAAAGTTTTTCACAAATATAACAAGCGAACATGTTACACAGACAAATAATATATTATATAAGACATGAGAAAAAAAAGAGCTCTGAAAAAAATGAGGAAATAGAGTGGAGGAGTGGAAGAGAGGGTTTTTCATAATATAGTTGACCAATTCAAAATTTTGATATTATATAAAATAAACATAGTTAAAGGAACATTAACTTATTACACACTGACAAATGTTTTATTTTACAGTGAATCAAAAAGTTTTTTTTTGAAGTCACAAAATTTTGTATTAAAAATATATAAATGGGGACAAAGTAAATTAAATTTGGAGCAGCTACGATAAATAAATAATTTATTTATGTTTTCGCGTACACATTTTATTTTTTATTTTTGCACCACAACCGGCCAGGAGGCCCAATTACAGCGGTGAATTACATCACAGAACACCCAGGCTTGAGAAAAATCACATTTAATTTTTGTGTTCTCACCGGGAATCGAACCCGGAACCTTCCGTCTGTGAGTCAAGCGTCTTGACCACTACACCACGGAGGCCGCCATATTTTACTCATTCGTGTATTTTATTCATTTTTGTTAGTTTACCAAATGCTTATGTACATAAAGTGAAATCGACCAAATCGGTATATGGGGGAATCGAATCTCCCCCTTCGGTCCGGCTAGGTTAATATGTATAAAAATAAAATAATTTTCAAAGAAAACGTAGGATTTCCAAATCGAACCCAAAATAAGACATTTACCATCTAAATGTCATCGCCAGTTTCATTTTTACATTTATTTGTCTTAATTTCTCAATAATTGCGCTCTAAAAATGTAGTTAAAAATCAGTATTATTAGTATTCCTTAGCTCGTTCACATTAAAGATGCTAAAAATATCAACTGCATCATTATTTTCAGTTCAGTTTCGTTAAGCACCATAATTATTTTTACCCCAAACATTTTCCACGATCATTATCCAATCAAGTCAGCCAGTTCTCCGTAAATATTATGGTACAATACTATTTCTGTACTTTACTGCAGTTCACCCGGCCACACTTCCCTAAACACACACGACACTCATTGCAGTTATATTACGAGTAAATGCACAATTCGTGTGTCAAAACCAACTGCCAAATTTCAAATAAAACACTGGCAGGTGGTCTAATTTATACAACACCGACGTTAATAATGATTCTCCCACACGTTCATTCAACGATGCAATAGAAATAAAAATCCCTCAGTAATATCAAAATGATATATTTTTTATTTGCCACATATAATGGCAAATAGGATGGGGTGGTTGTGTTCAGACAATCTACAGACCGCTCATGATAACCCAAAAAACCATACTAAAAATAATATTTAAATATCCTCCTACCTTTTCATCGGATTTATTGTTTAAAGAGGCCAAAGTCCTTTCAATTAGACAAATCTATTATAAGTCATGTCTGATCAACTTTTGGACCACAAGTAGTAAACAATGAACACAACGGGAAATAATAACAAGATATTCCTCAAAAGTAAATTACTACGTACCAAAAAGTAAAACAACTTTGGCCAAGAGACATTTCTCTGTGGTAGGTCCAAGAATTTTTAATTTACTAGATCAGGTAACAAAGGAATCTGAGTCATTTTCGAAATTCAAATCTGGTTTAGGTAACTGGTTTGCTCGAACGGAAATGGATTTCTGCGATCAAATGTGGACTAACTTGTAAATGATTAATATGTATTTATAAATGTAATAATGTATAAAGTATCAATTATGTGTATAAACTTAATATATATGTATATGTATGTATAAAATATAATATAAATATGTATGTGCGAATATATATGTATATATGTGTGTGAATGTATGGTTATGAATGCATTACAAGTGCCCCGACTCAACACGGATTTTCTAGCGAGTCGGAGCAAGTTCACAGACATGGGTCGTTCCTGATTGTGTCGCTATAAACTGTGTCTCTGTCCTTAACAAATGTATGTATAATGTAATTAATAAATAAAAAATAAATATTTCAATCAAATGTGAAAAAAAGATGCATCCTTTTTTTTCTCGGGAATACAATCTAGGCAATATAAGGAAACATTCACCATTTTACCTGTTCGAGTTTTGATAATATCATCGAGAGCAGCCATAGAGTCAAAAACACAAGTCCAGGGTTCTGGTTCTATTTCAAACAAATGACTATGTTCTTAATACGCCCGGATAAAATTAAATTTTATTAATATTTAAAGCATGAACTTTGTGGTCAAACATTTCATTAAATGTTATTAAATATTTGTATATAACCACTTACCGACTTTTCTATGCCTACCGGTTTCGAGATTTTCGTCTTCACTATAATAATTTCTCCGAATTCGCAAATCACCTAAAAGTTAAAGGTTAAAAGTAAATAATATGTAAATATTTCACATTATGAAAGCTTTAAAAAATAATGTTCCTTTGATCAATAATGAAAAACCTTTCAATATAATCATTTATACGATGTTTCACTGTAATGGTCACCCTAAACCTACTAAGCTCATACCCTCCCTCCATCCCTCTTGCTTTTTTCAACTATTTCTCAAACAACATAGAATATTTTAATAATTTAATCAGTGCATGTTTGTCCTAATAAGTGCATGTGCTTATTAAAATGCATGTCGTGTTGGTTTCATATTTTTGTGCTAACTATGGTGAAGGTGTATAGTAGGTTTTGCATGTTGATTTAATTGGTGTCCTGTTGAAGAGGCGGGAACGTCTTGAAACCGGTAGACATAAAAAAGTCGGTAACTGGTTATATACAAATATTTAATAACATTTAGTTGAATGTTATTATTATTATGTATAAGAAACATTTCTAAGGTTTAGTTCGGGTAGAATTATTTTTTCTCGTTTAATTTATTAGTGTTCGTTAAACATCTTCAACAATAATGTATTCTGCTTAAGTAGCAAAGATTGCATCTTCCTTTTCTTTGAGTCTTTTGTATTTCATGGGCATTCTCTATTTTCTTGCAGCCTCGGCATTTCGTCCTGCATAACATATTAAGTATTATTCCTTGTGTAATTCTACACCGGATAGCCCATTGGAAAGGAAACATGGCAATCCTTTACGTCTCGAGTGGATGTTTAATGTGAATTGATCCTCAGAATTGAATGCAAGATCGGATGTCCTTTATAAAAGCTGTCGCCATGAAGTTACTGCTAACTCGTTTAAAGTAATTTCCTTTCGTACATCATTGAAAGGAGTTTATATAAATATGCTAATTATATTACAGTTATTTAATATTATCACACAATTTAAACCGCATTTCGCCGTATTTTATGTATTTTAATGACAATACAAATTGATCCAGTTCAAATTTATTTTGTTGTCGAACAGCAATAAAATTTTGCGCCTTAAGAGGATATGCATGCGTGGCCAAGAACTTTGGTAAATAGGTATTTGAACAGTTTTTCTGTCACTCGCAGATGCCTCCCGGTTACTCTGCTAAAAAGAAAACTGCACGTCGGACTGATTATGCTTACTAAAATCGAGGTCTCGTATTCCCGACTTCCGCACCCCAAAACTGAACTGAATTATTTTTTTAGGCGATTTAAAGCGATAGCGACACGCCGATGATAAATATCTATAGTGTGTAAAAAAAATCATTGCTCTAGTGCCATAATCCACGGAAAAAATACGTGAATACGTTTGTATGCAGAAAAGACTGACCGCGTTTCCTCAGAGGCAGAGAAAAAATTCCATTATCATCCCAGAAATAAGACTATGTTCACTTAATTAAATATAAAATAACTCTGTTGTCGAATTTGTGCAAGCCGAACACAAATGGAGTTATGTCCAATGATGTATATTAGGGTGGGCCGATTTTTTTTTTCCGAATTTTTAAATGAAAAGGGTCTAAAAAGTTGCCTTTTAGATTACTCAGAATGCAAAAAATATCAAAAAAATATTTGATACTACTTTTGGCCCTCAACCAGAGCTTGAAGTTTTCTAAAAAGTCAATTTTTTGCTCTAAACCGGCTGTCATTTCGTATTTAACTAAGAAAATCAGTCCAATTAAATGTTATAATGTGCATTAAACCTTATTAAATAAGCATCTAAGGGCGTGAGTTGCACATTATTTTGTAATAAATGGGTAGCATTGTTTTAATGCGCCAATGTTTTCGTCAATATTAGCCAGGCGCTCAACGGAATCAGTTCTGCGGAGTGTAAACTTTTTGCATTTCCGTAGTTTTAAAACATGTTCGAATTTGTAATGTGATTCGGTTATATCTTTACTAACAAAAAATAATTTTATTAATATAGATAATTAACAAAATGTTTAGGTAGTTGTAAATTTCAAACCTCGGTTGAGGGCCAAAAGAAGTATGGAATATTTGATTAAATAATTTTTACATTTAACATGATCCAAAATGCAACTTTTTAGACCCCCTTTTCTTTGATGTCTAAAAAAATAAAAAACTTCATACATCATCGGCCCACTCTAATGTATATAGAGACGTTACTAGCGCGAAGAAAATGGCATTTCAATTCGTCGATAATAATTGCCTTCGTTTTCAAATTGACTTTCATTCATTACATTCATCACTTAAACCAGCCAATGACAGGTCATAAGCCGTGTAAATGTCTAGACTTCCGCATTCCCTTCTCAAAATTGTTTTCCCTCCCCGTTGCAGTAAATTTCAATCTTAATTTTAATAATCCCTAGGCAGTGAAATCCATCGTTGCCTAAAAAACATTAGAACATTCTTCAAATATTGTTGAGTACTGTTTTTATTTGGAATCTTAATCTACCGTTCTCTTTTCCTTTCTATTAAGTTCTAAACATTCGGCCATTCACATTTACGTCTTTTTAAAGTTTATTTTCTTTTATATATGTGTATTGTATAACTGAATACATTTTATTATCCATTATGAGCCCATTCCGTGAAGCAATTTATCATTTTATTCATGTATTTACGTAAAAAAAACGTCAAAGTACATATATGTAATAATCGTCTTTTTGTGATTATTTTTCATCAAATGTCCAAGCTCATCTCAGCTTTAATACCAGGCAATAAAATTATACAGTTACTCATTAAATTCGCAAGCAACGCGTTTTTTCTTTCTGTTATTTTTTATTTATCTCGTATTTATGCGATTTATTTTTTATGTTATCACCATACTTTACTCTGTGTCCAGGCGGATAAAGAATACAGGTATGTGTGTCAAGTAAAAAAAAAATCATGCGGGGATAAGTCGGTCTTGTAGTGTAGTATTTAATAGTGATTTAACACTGAAAAATTTCACTGGACCGGTATTCGAAACGTAAAACTGATCACCTTTTCTTTCATGTAACAAAATTGATTCAGATACGCTGTAATTGGAGTAGTAATGCAGTGCCATATGCACCACTGGGTGCTTATATGGAAATGATCATAGTTGCTCGAAGATTTTTTGGGAAATTATTCTAAATTATGTAATGTTCACAGCCCGTAGTTGCACCAAGAAAGTGTCGTAAAACAACCCATTTTGACGAAAACGCAACAATTACTTAATTTAATTTTCTGTGGTGCAACTGTTTGTTTTTTGTATACGCCGCACATACGATCAAAAAGTGGGTATTTTTTATCATCATCGTTCCCTTTCCGCACCTAATGGTGCATAGGGCACTGCATTGGTACACCAATCGCAGCGTATCTTGATCACTTTTGTTACATGAAGGTAAAATGATCAGTCTTACGCTTCAGGTACCAGTCCAGGGACTATGAAATATTCTAGTGTGGAAACACCTATTTAAATAAATATTTCACATCAACCATGTCGGCAATCGAACCCGAGACCTCTTGCATGGCAGGCTAACGCGCTGACCATTACACCACGAGGCCGATATTTTTAGTTAAGTATAAAGCAGCGGTTCCTAAAAGGTGTTACGCGGACCTGGGGTTCCGAGAGTTAGGGGAAAAGGATTCATAAGTTAAACTGTGAAAACATTTCATTATTCAAATTAAAAACGTGCAGGAAAGACTTTTAATTAAAAATACAGTCTTTCTTTTCAAGTCGAACATTACAACATGCAAACAATGAGGTGTCGTAGGGTCTTAAAAATAACATTTGTGTCAATTTGCTTTTTTATTGTCGAGATGGGGTTCCGCCAAAAATATGTGAACCGCTGATATACATAATTCTAGCTTTACGATTTACGCGCTTCATGGCTGTATAACATACTTACTCTAAGGCTATTTCACTTATTTGAGCGCCGCTGTTCTCAAACAGTGTATTATTTTAACTATTTTTTTATGACAATCCATTTTTTTAAATGTTGTAGAATTTTTTAAGACAAATCTAAATATATGTGACACATCGGTATTGCTAAAGGGTGAAAAATGAACTTGACAAATACATGTTAAGATAACGTGTTTATTTAGTTTTGAGGCTCTCCTGGAAATTCTGCTGGATTGGGACGTGTTTTAAAAGTTGCTTTCTAAAGCCTACAAGATTTCTATACAATATTCTAGTTTCTTCCCTCAAATAATTATTTCTGTCTACGACATCTTCACATCCGTCTTTCTATTGTTCCTCGTTCCTTTCTATCCGCCGGTTGAGGGATTGGCTCCCCTCTACCGGCGGAAACAAAGCGTGACTTCCGCTCGCCCCTTACATATTATACCTACCTGGTACATACCTGTTTATAACCGTTTTCTGATGCGAACTCTATGCTTATACGCCGTCTACATTATGCAGCGCGTATTGCATATTATGCCGCGTTTTACAGGTGCTAGTTGCGAGGATAACGATCAGACGAAATGGTCGTACCTGTTTGCCGATGTCAATTTTGCCTTTTCGAAAGCAAGGTTATAAATAAAATCCAAATGATAGTGTAAATTTTTATAGCTATAAACGTGATTATATTCAGGTACGTATATTTCAGAGCATTTTTCAGATCAAAATTACTAGAGGTAGAGCTTAAAGAATACTTTTTTTTTAAATTCGAAGATATGTTTTTATGCCAATCAAGATCCTTCAATCTTCTAACCAAGGAACTACAAAACATTAAATCACTGGTACAGTTTAAAGTAGGTTTGAGGTCTTGGATTAGCATGGAATGAGCAGATAGAAACATTCGTTTTAAAAAAATACATATTAAAATCAGAAATAAATGCATACTGCAAATAAATAATATTTTCGTAATATCAGCATATGTTAATTTGGTTTTTCATTTATCTTTCTTTTCTTATCATGGTCATGTCATACCATATATATATGTGCCATAAACTTTTTAATAATTAAAAAAGAAATGGCCCACGCTCAGACGCAGTCTTTGTGGGCATTTTTTCCACTTCATGTTATAGCTTAATTTTATGATGTATTTTTCTAAAGTGTGTTTTTGTAATTATATTTCTTTGTAAATTAATATATGTATGGAAAAAATATCGTAAAACAATATTATTAAGTACTAAATGTTGCCTTTTCTTTTGCGATACACTATTGTTCATCATCATCGTCATTATCTTTTCGCATTTGATGGTGTATAGGGCACATCATTGGTACACCGACCGCAGCGTATCTTGACTGTATTTGTTACATGAAGGTTACGCCTCAGGTGTCAGTCAAGAGGCTATGAAATATTGTAGTGTAAAAAAAACCTTTTAAATAAATACTTGCATGATAGGCAACCGCGCTGACTAACTTGACCACGATGCGGACAACGGATAATACACTATTATTGCGACATTCAATATACCAGGGGCGAATCGTCTAAATAAGGGATTATGCACAGCCTAACATTATATTTGACATTCGATAATAATGTGTTATAGTCACCATGTTTATGGTAAAATAATTGTTATTTATTATAAATCACCACCACCCTTTATATCTCCCTACAAAAAAAAATATCTATGAAGTGCGCCTAACCCGTTCTCGGTGAACGATGAAACTAGCCGATTACCTCAGCTTATTTCTTTATAATACAAAAAGTCCACTATATTTTACGTCTTTAATCTGTAATCAAAAACAAGCTTGCAGATTACAAATATTATTTGAAAATTCTCTATTTGAAAACTAGTATTTCGAACATTATTTCCGAAATACTATTTTTCTTTGATAGGATTCCGTTGACATATTATGTATCACATAGGACATGTGGCGTTCACAATTGCCATTTTTGTCATTATTCATTTTAAAGGGAATCAGCCAGTGCTCAGTGTTAACATTTAAATCATAATGGAAATATCCGCTAAATGTCATTGTGGTATTTTTTTAATAAACTTGTAGAAGTCTTGTATTAAATATTATAGAATAGAGCTACGTATATCGCGTGTTTAATAATAATTGCTGTCTGAGTTGATTTTCACAGAACCACAGAAAAAAAAAATCATTTATGATTATATTACTTACATATTATTATGTACTTATACGTAGGTACAAATCAATAATCATTTTTTATAGATTACCTATATAATAAATAAGAGTTCGCCACTGGTACTTACTCCTAGTGTAATACAAAAATTTATTTATTTTCCATTTAAATTGTAGGTACTTAAATGGTGGTCAGCGCGTTTGCCTACCACACATTTGGTCTCGGGTTCGATTCCCGACATGGTTGATTTATTTAAAAAGGTTTTTTTACACCAGAATATTTCATAGTCCCTAGACTGGTACCTTAAACGTAAGAATAATCACCTTAACTTCATGTAACAAAAATGATCAAGATACGCTGCGATTGGTATACCAATGCAGTGCCCTATTCACCATTAGGTGCGGAAATGGAATGATGATGATGAAATGTATTCCAAACTGAATGATTTTGATTGCCGGATAATGGGCTTTCATTGTACCACTACCAATTATTCGTATCAATACTATATCCCGTCGATTTTAACAAGACATATTTTTCTATACCATTTTTCGGTTTCATTCCCTTGTCTAAAAATTATTATTTTTTTTACATACGCCTCCACTCGTTTACGAGTGATTTTGGCTCTTAGAAACAAGAATAAGAAATTTAAAGAATATACGCTTTAGTGAACGACAAAAAAAACCATACCCACGAAAAAATATAATATAATGTGAGGTATTTAAAATCAGTATGAGAGAGTTATGTGACAATAAAATATTATTACCGTCTAAATTAAACGTGAACATAATATGAAATTTTGGGCCAAAAGTAAAAAGGGATATTCAATTAGACTTATTATTTAAACATGGCAAATAATATTCAACAAATTCCAATATTTTTATTATTTGTCCTTATGAATTTAGTCAGATATAAATAAGTATCCAAATCATTCTGGGCGAGTTAAAATTTTACGTTAAGAGGGAACGTATATTCTTCACCAATATTTTGAAGGAATTCGCTTCTGTTGTAGAGGGGACAGTCAAAGAATAGATGATCTAATGTCTCATCGTCATTTTCACAAAGACATATTGCCGAAGTAAAGACACATATTCTGGATAAGTGCGTCTAAAAATTGGCAGAAATAATAATTAAACAGTGATCTCACATTCAAGAGTCATCCTGTACTTATAATTATTGGTAAGCATCGGCAATCACGTGTATTAAGCAAAACCATGCAGAGATTAATCAGGAAGCAACTCGTTATCTTAAAATTAACTATCCCATACAATCATACGTAAGTATTTCTGACTCTACGTGCAAGTGGAAAAGCACCAGCCTTAGAATCGGGGGATTTAAGCTTAAAATGCCATTTATTGTTTTGGAATATTATCTTCATTCTAATTATCATACCTTCAAAAGGTGAGTTAACTGTACCGCGCGACCTTTATATCGTTGTCTTAATTGAAAGTTTTTACAATGTTTCTTCTTTTTTTGTCAATTTTTTTTACAGGTTTCGTGATTTTTTCAAAACTTTGAAGTAACCAAATGAAACTTTTATTCTATACTTCTATACTTCTTTAGTAAGTATTAAAATAATTTAATTATGCTGTGAAAACCGAGGTTAATTTTTGGATTTAATTGTACCTGGATTTTTGTATGCTATTTAATGTATTGAATCATTTTTTTTATTTTTTTAATTTATTGCATAAAATTAGTTTACAAATTTAATAACAGGGAATTTATATAAAACTAATTAATATAAAATGAAAACGGGGTGTTCTATGTTTATGATTGTCTCCATCTAGCATGGCTCAACCTGTTCTAAGATGGAGATTATTTATCTTTTAGAGCATAATTAGTCCTATACTAATAAAACAGTAACATAAAAAAAAACGAAAACTACTCGATTATAAATGCCTAGCTAATCAAATGTAAGAAATAAAAAATCGTTATTATACAAGTATATATATATATATATATATATATGTGCCAAGAATACATGTTACTTAAACATAAATAATATAGTATAATATATAATAAAAAAACAAATATAAAGTAATGAAATACATAAAAATATAAATAATATGTGTACCAATTATATAAAGTACTACGTTTTTTGATTTACATATATTTGTCTGAAAATCTCTCGCTACACTATTGCTTCATTAACTATTTTTCCTTCTTATTTAAATTGTTTTACCATTTATGAAAAATGCTGCTTATAGCGCACGATTTGATACATTTTCACCGACAGATTAAACATTTTTATTATATTATGATTTTTTAAATGTTAGCTATTGTAAATCGAAGATAAAAGTTTAAAATACACAATATTTTTTTGAAAAAATACTATGTTATATTGTTTGCTGTATTAGCTATTAGTTTTTTTTTCAAGCTTTATTTTAAAAAAGACTCATTTTTAAATAGAATATTTAAATAGACATAAAACCGATCACAATGCACATAGGTACTTTGATGAATTAAAAATTCTCAAATTTTTACTTGAGTCAGAAAATAATTATTTTAGTATACCCACCACCAAGTACCTACTGGTTTCTACGTATCTGTTAATTAAATGCTATTGACTATTTAAGTTAATTTTAACCTTTATCATAATTTTATTTCTCAGTAAAATGAGTATTTTATGTAAATTTCCAATATGTTTTCATTTAATTGATACCTTATACATCAAAAGCATGTATTCATGTTGTCAATAATTATTTCTTCTACTACCATTTAAATGTCACATAGAACCATAAAATTGACATTATAAGGTCAAGGTGGGTACCATTTTATGTATCCTGTAGTTGTTTCCTTGGTGTTATTGTGGGTTTCGACAAGTAGACATAATTTTCTTGCCGCTTTCTTCGTATGTTAAAAATATTTCGATAACAGTTCGTGTGTAAATAAACTTTATACATCAACAGTTACGAGCTTGAATAAGCAATTCATTCAGTGGTTTTCTAAACTATCGAATAAGTAATATAAGCATATGTTTTCAATAGGAATCAAATTGAGCAGTAATATAATATAATTGTTGTTCTACAAAACTGTAGAATTCGCCGCTAATTCTTTGATAATAAGTTTTTGTAGAGGTGATAAAATTTTATTCACGAACGAAATTTTCTTCGTTTGTACTTCAATTATTATAAAAATATATATTCCCTTGAAATTGATGAAAGCAGTGCGTAATTCCCAATAATCAGATGCAAGAAATTATATTATGTAGGTCGTTAAAATAAATTTAAAACTGCCGCATTCATTGACTGAAATTTTGCTAAGAAAGCTTAAGAACGAATATTTTTTTTTAAGTTCTTTTAATTGGATGGTCCCCTAGATAAGTAAATATTTTCATTGTAATGGTTTCTTCCTTAAAATATTAATTAGTATTATAGTACACACGTACTACTAAATAATTTCTCCTCTCATATTCTACGATTATTTTTTTATACAAATATGATCTCAATACCCATGGGTTAGTATTAATATAAATTCTTGAACGAATTTACTATTTTATTTAGTATTGAGATTAGTCTTCGTCAAGATTTCGTTTGTTGAAAGCGACTACAAAATCAACGCCTCATTTATCAATTTAATGAAAATTTTCATTTCAAAATATAATATCATAATTGATATATGTTTTTTTTACTATACACCGTGATATATATTGTTTCCGAACCCTTGAACTCAAATTGCTGTTACTTCTAACCTACAATATCAAATAATATAATTTTGTCTAAAAGTTTGTCGAGCGAGTTTATCTTTATGACATGACTAAAGCACTCAGAAAGGATTTCTACTCTGCATTAAAATAATTTCCCTGATAGAGAGTAGACACGTGTATATAATAAAATTACCGTTATAGATCTGATGTTACCTTTCTGGAATTTCCGACATTCTTTTTATGCGTTACTAAATACAGATTTGGTTTTTATAGTCATTGCTATGAATAATTAAGAGGCGAATCCTGAGATTGTTTCACTACTATTATTCATTTGTAAATCACTTAGCTTGCAATACATTTCTATATGCTAAATGTAAACTACGGTTACTCCAAATAAGATGAAATTGAGTTATTACTATGTCGAAATCAAATCGTTCATCGAAATCGAAATCATTTGCCACCTTGAACCTGCAACTCTCCTGATGCCGTCTGACCATCTGGTCTGTGGTCTCCCTACACTTCTGCTTCCTGATCTCGGCCTCCAGTCCATAACTTTTTTCATCCATCATCTGAGAGACATGAAAGTCATGTTGATTCATACGGCATATCATATTATAAAACTAATATTCTAACCTTGCTGTGGTTTAGTGATAGCGTCGCGGACTCACGAAACAGACGTCCAAAATTCAATCTATCGTGCCGACATAGTTTTACCACTCATTCGCCTAAGATATTGCATTTCAAAAACATTCAGTATATTTTCATCCCTGTTTTTCCAAATCCATATTTCACTCTCATACATCAGGGACGGCACCAGGACTCCATTGTGAACTGCTAATTTTGCCTCTTGCGACAAACATTATTTATTTGCCGAGGTTGATTGAAGTGCACGATTCATTTTGTTCCCGGCACTCACCCTCCTTTTATTATATTTCTCAGACATTCCATCCAGACTTTTTTAATTTAAACAATTGCTAAAATAGACCAGGTCTTGTCTCCAGGTAGTTATCATATTTTTTGTCCTAGCTTTAATCAAACAGGGATGTGTGATGTTACCATGGCTTTTCAACGTATAATGTATTGTTAAATGTATGAAAAAACTGAAAGGTTTAAGAATGGGAGCAAAAATGGGTTACTTATCAGACAATTGTCTTCTGTATGCTGATGATGCCGAGCTTCTTGCTAACAACGGAGAAGATCTGCAATTCTTGGTAGCAAAAATCTATAATATATGCGAGGGAAGCGATTTGCTGATGAAAGTCGATAAATCGAATGTGATGGTTTTTGAAAGAAATTGATGTATGACTAATAAGGAAATATCACATACTACGAATACCGATAAAAATATATAAAATGGATTTGGAATAATTATTTGCATTTTTGAAATCAATATGGATATTGTAGAGAAATGATTTCGTACATCAACGTAAAAAATAAATTTAATAAAAATACGTTGCTAGGAAAACGCAACATGTTTGGCCTTGGTAGTTGTGACGTCAAGATTCGTATCAATGTTCTAAACAATTTTGAATGGTCAGTAACAAATAAACATAAATCGTGACACATTAGGGCCAATGGAATGACCGTTTTTGGGGCAATTCAGAATTACAAATTTAAAAATATTTTTTACGCTACTAATAATTAGCAAAAAAAAAAATTTTAGTAGACAGTATTTCATAGACGTTTATTACTTTAAAAATGTAAAACAAAATTTATATTTCTCCATTGTGAAATCACTGTGAATGGAGTTATATTGAAACAGGTAGAGGAATTTGTGTATCTCGGAAGTATTTTTACTGGGGAAAAAAGTCTGGATCCTGTCTCATGTTTACAATACGACACAATCAAGGCATTGTGTTTTTTTTTAATTGAAAAATAAGATCGTCCCACAGTAAATTCTATTTAGAAATCTTAATATCAATAAACAGTTTATCATATTAATAAAAATAATTTTTATATTTATTTGTGTCGATTGACCTTTTCTGAATTCTGATAGTTGATACTCGTGGAAGTTTTACCTTAAATAAATTTTACACTCGATTTAAAACTTCTGAAAAAGCACTGACGTTTCGAAATGACTCTTCAACCCCTCTTCACGACACCTGTTTGTTTCCAACGGACTCCAGGTTGCTCGGCTCGTCAGTCCTCTTCGTGTCGTTGTGCCGGAAGGTCCTCGGTTCGACTACCGACTAGTGCATTCATTCTCACGAACCCGAAATATAGTATTCCTTATTATCGTGCCCTTCAGTGCGTCAAGCACCTGTTGATCGAAAAGTCGGCGAACCGTAATTCAATGTGAAAACGTGTGTGTGTATTAAAAATGTGATTATTACAATATTTTACGCATTGTTGTTGTTTTTGATTATTTGTTTATTTTTATTCATTTATTTATTCATTTTATATCATACAAAAAAATAATAACGTATTCTAACTCTATGAGGCCAAGAGCCCTGTGTTGAGTTGGAATACAGCATGATGGAAAGTGGAAGCATGTTTATTATCAAAGAATACTAAGAATAAAAATTATTACATTAACACAAATTGTTCATTGAAATATGTTCATCCAGAACATTGAACACGGTGGGTGTATGTGTGGTTGGTACTTCATACACTATATATATATATATTTTGAATTTAATTTTTTCTTTACATTTTACAATAGGTTACAAATACGAAAAAAACTATTACATTAACACAAAAAACCCTACAGAGGCATGCCCTGTGTGTGGGTATACA